>NW_004797281.1:2166719-2171978 GCF_000002075.1 Aplysia californica | reverse complement strand
CTCTCTCTCTCTCTCTCTCTAACAAACAAACACAAAAAGGGGGAGAAATCAGGACGATAGATCTGATGTTTGATAGGAAAGAAGGAGCAAACCACATCAGAGCACCCGCTTGTAATCTTTCAACTCTGATTCGAACACAAAACCCCTATGCCTATATAATAGAGCAGGTACAGAAGACATGTAACCAAGTGCACCAAACTTGCACCCTGGCTGATTACTGCCCGGGTACCCCTCACCAGACATTGACATGCAAATTTCCAGGCGCTCGTGCGTGAAACTCCTTAATGTCCAGGTTTGGCCGGCTCTGATTTGTGGCTTTGTCCAGATTTATGGGGGACATGCAGCCCGGTATTGGCATGCTCGGCCAGCCCATCGGATGCGGTGTAGGCCCTGGGAACGGCGGGAAACTCATGCTAGAAGTAGGAGTCGTGCATGCTGGGGGGGTATAAAATCGTGTAGTTGAGCGGATTGTTAGCCGGGTCCAGGAGGGGAGATTTTGGGTTACTTGTGGAGTGAGCTAGAGCTAGTAGTAATGAGGGCGGGAGGGGGTGGGGGGAGGAGATGGGGAGAAAGAGACCGGGAGAGAAAGAGAGAGAAAGAGAGAGAGGGAGAGAAAGAGAGGTAGACGGGAAAAGAGAGATAGAGCGAGAGAGAGAGCTGAAAAAGAGAGAGATGGATAGAAAGACAGACACGGAGAGAGAGAGAGAGAGAGAGAGAGAGAGAGAGAGAGAGAGAGAGAGAGAGAGAGATAGAGAGAAACAGACAGACAAAAGACGTAGATCAGTCAAGAGGTGTTTACAAAACACTCACTTCACAACATGGGGATGGTGCTGTACTATTTATCGATTTATCCATCTACCTAACCACCCACCTGCTTATCTACCTACTATCCATCCATCCATCCATCTATCTATCTATCTACTATCCATCCATCCATCCATCTATCTATCTACCTACTATCCATCCATCCATCCATCTACCTAACTACCAACCTACTTATCCACCTACCTATCTATCTAATTGTCTATCTATCTACCTTCCTATGTATCTACCTATCTATCTACCTACCTACCCACCTATCTATCTACCTATTTACCTACCTACTTATCTATGTATGTATCTATGTATGTATCTATGTATGTATCTATGTATGTATCTATGTATGTATCTATGCATCTATCTGTGCATCTATCTATGTATCTGTCTTCCTATGCATCTATCTATGTATCTGTCTTCCTATGCATCTATCTATGTATCTATCTATGCATCTATCTATGCATCTATCTATGTATCTATCTATGTATCTATCTATGCATCTATCCATCTATCTATCTATCTATCATATATCTAACAATACCAGGCCGGCAGCGGGCCAGTGTTTATTTTGGTACTGTCCGGGTGATAACCAGGAGGACAACCATACCATGTTATGTAACAAATAAGTGATATAAATGTATATAATTGTGGATTCCTACTTCAAAGTTAAAGGGGGAGTCTCGCCTTTTGGAATGGCACAGAAACAAGCTCAGTTCATTTCGACAGGCAATGATTGTAATGATTGTGAGTGTTTTACGACCTCCCCCCCTCATCCCCCCCTCTCTTCTCTGAGTGTAGGCGCGTGTGCTTTTTTGTTTCGTTTTAGTAAGTGTTTTACGGCACTTGCAACACAATACGGTCATGTAAGTGCCGAAGATTAGAGGTGTTACAAGAGAGTAACAAACACAAAAAAGGAGGAGACATAAGGATGATAGATGTTTGATAGGAAAGAAGAAGCAAGCCACACCGGAGCACCCGCCAACCACCCACCTCTCCTCTTTATATTTTGCTCTCTAGTTATAATTCTAATCTGTGGCATTTAGAATAAGATAAAAACAAATTTGTGTTGCAAGTGCCGTAAAATTCTTACTAAAACTAGATCTAAAGATATAGAATATAAGTGCGTAATGGCGACTGGCCCTTTAAGTAAGCTGCATTCCACATAACAAGAGAGATAACTCTTCCACCTTCACAGTGGCCATTTGTTGTACAAATACACGCAACGAGACGCCACAAGTCAGCCCCGGGACACTGATACATAACTGTGCTGTAAGTGTGTGTGTGTGTGTGTGTGTGTGTGTGTGTGTGTTTGCAAAGTTGTTCATATATAAACACACAAACACACATGCAGATACACACAGAATATACACGTAATTACATTGTTATATCATATGTATGTATAACAGCGATATATATATATATATATATATATATATATATATATATATATATATATATATATATAAAAATATATATACATATATATATATATATATATATATACACATATATATATATACACACACACATATATATATATACACACACACATGTATTCTCATACATTAATCTAACCCAGCCGATCTGCTCTACAGTTGTAAGGCTCGTCGCCGTTGCACGCGGTCGTCACGATCTGGACTCTCTCTCTCTCCCTCTGTCTCTCTCTCGTGTGGAAAGTTACATTTCACATTCTACATTGCCGTATTCATGTTATCAACAATCTCCATATTTCAGCAGAAAAGCGATATCCCACTCAGCCTGGGTCCAACAACCATACATGCAGGGTCGACGGAGCCCACCTCCTACACGATCTAAGTATAATAATACATGTATTGTATATTAATGGTTGGGGGGAGGGGGGGTTATAATTACAACCAATATCAATCAAATTGATTTGTTTGTTTGATTTTAGTAAGTGTTTTAAGGAACATGCAGCATTTTTTGTTTAAAAAAAATTGCACTGATGGCGGGGTGGGGGTGGGGGGAAGAGATTATATATTTACAACCATATCAATCAAATTGATTTGTTTGTTTGATTTTAGTAAGTGTTTTAAAGAAAATGCAGCATTTTTATTAAGTTCTTTTAACACACATCCAACGTGAATAGGTTATAAGTGTCGAAGATTAGAGATAATGACCTTTCTAAGTTGCAAGTGCCTTAAAACTTATTAAAACAAAGGGAAGTAACATACGATGGTCGTAAACGTTCCATTGTCGAGAAAATTGTTGGTCTTTCGCTTAATTAATTCAAGACGCGTCAGCGGATAATCCGCTGACAAGGGAACCTACCGTTATCGCAGTGTCAGTGAATAATCCGCTGACGATTTTAAACCAGTTTATTTGCTAAACTAGTGGTCTAAGTTGGACAACCCCTTTATCAATAGAAAGCTCGCCCAACGCTCTATAATTAGGTCGATTCCTTTTATTTGCCTTCAAATCAGGATCGCTTTGCATGGCGTTTGTCAGAAGAAAGTTCAGATGACAGTGATGATGAATCTGTACCATTAACTGCTGGTAGATCTACTTGACCCCCAAGTTTCATCTCGAAAAAACCCAACGTTCTTTTGAGGGCATCTATAGTGATCTTGCAGCCTTGATCAAGGTAAGACTGGTATTGTGAATGTATGGTTGATAGGTATTATAGAACAATAGAGAAATTGTACTTTTTCGAGGAAGTAAGTGTCACTTTTGTACTGTTGATAGGGAAAAAATGGTGACCTGGTAAAAAAAGGGCAAAGAAGGTGCGTCACGGGGTATCGAGAAAGGGAAAGTGGGTGCGTCTTCAAAGAGTTTTAAGGTCAGGCACATACTACTGCTATCTAAGCCTTGATGTGGATTGATTAGGGTCAGCAGAGGCCTGGTTGATGTCTTGCGGACTTTGGACTCGGTGAGTGGCCACGAGTGGACATCTTCCGCCCGTTAGTGTGTTTACTAGCGATACAACCTCTCTGGCCTTAAGAGATACTTGACACGGTCGGTCATCGCTTTGTATTGAGATATCAAAGGCGGGCGCAGCAAGTGCTTTACGGTCATACGTCTTAGCTTTGTTTTTGTTTTACTTAGAGAGGTTTTTTAGAATCAAATATCTACGTCTTTATACTTTCTCCTGGGATGTTGTATCCACTTGCAGCACAATTTTGTCATTTAAGTATCGACGATTATAATTGAACATACCAAACAACAACAACAACAACAAAAACAACAACCAACTCCCCCTCCGAAAAAAAAAAAAAAAGAAAAGAAAAGAAAAGAACAAAGAGGAGATATTAGGACGATAGATGTCTCATAGGAAACAAGGGGCAAACCGTACCAGCCCACCCGCTAACCAACCTCTGGTCGTTTTAAAGGAATGGACGTCTTCCACAGTGTCAAAACAAACAAAGGGGGAACTGGGGAGTGGCCGTTTGCACAGGAGATTGTTGTGGGTGGTTGGCGGGTGCTCTGATGTAGTTTGCTTCTTCTTTCCTATCTAACATCTATCTTCTTTATCCCCCCCCCCCTCCTTTTTTGTTTTTTTGTTATTGTCTTGTAACACCTCTAATCTTTGGCACTTATATTCCCGTATTGTGTTGCAAGTGCCATAAAACACTTATTAAACATTTTAAAAAACAACAACGATTGTATTAAAATGTCTTAAACAGGTGGCCTTTAAAGAGTGGTTCGACTGCACTTCAGGGTCGTACGTCTCGGCTTTGTGATGGTAGGCGTCTAATTTTCGGTATCGAACGTCCAACAATGAAGTACATACCCCACATGAGTGTGAAATTATACTGGAATGTTGCTATCAGTTTTTGTATGGCAAGTGAGCTCATTCCACACATGTCTTACTGTCCACTCAGTTCCGATTGCTCTTGACTGCGGCGTGGGTGACCCGGGTTCAGTTTATTGTGACTGATGGATAGTTGGTGGGTACTCTAGCGTGCTTTGCGCCTTCTGTGCTAGCGCTATCAAACATCCATCGTTCTTACCTCTTCTCCTTATTTTATCAATATGATACTCCCTCTAGTAAAACCCTTTAATCTTAAAACACTTTAATCTTCGGCACTTACATGGCCTACTTGTACTGAGAGTGCTGTAAAACTCTTACTAAAACAACCATCGTATCAAAGCCCTTTGTCGACGTTTCTCAGATACTCGATAATATACGGCCACAGTGTCAACATCCGGCGTTAATTACGATGTGAGGATGTCCTTAAAGTCTAAGTGTCGTAAACACTGTATTACACAGGGGTCGCAGATGGTGTAACTTGTGTCCGGGTCACCCAGTGTCCGTGTGGTCAGCCCAATCTCTCTCTCTCTCTCTCCTCCTCCTCCTCTCTCTCGCTTTCTCCCCAACCCCTTCAACGTATCTGCTGACCTCTATCAGTCAGTCCATCCACCTCCCCAATCAATCTTGCTTCTCCGTGTGTGGATGTGCGAGTGTGTGTGTGTGTGTGTGTGTGT
>NW_004797281.1:2164054-2165832 GCF_000002075.1 Aplysia californica | reverse complement strand
TGACCACAACAACGACCAACAACCGAGACCACGTCCAGTTTCGTGGTCCTGTGGCTCTGATTGCGTGCGGAGATAGAGCTAGAGCGCCCCGCCGGCCTGCCAGGATGTCACTGACCTAGCGTACGCGAGCCGGCCTGCTTGTCCGTGAAACCACACTTTACAGGGGACTGACGTCTTGCTGATCCAGGGTTTGAACCATGTGCAATGAGAAAAACGTCATGTTGGTCTTTAATAAATGGTGAAATGGTTTAACGTCCCTATCAACACTATTCGGCCATTTAAGAGGAAGGACCTCCGCGTTTAACGAATATCCTCGAAATGACCCAACCAAATGGGACACTAGTGATTTTTAGTTTTAGTAGAAGTTTTACGGCGCTCGCAACTGCATAAAGTCATATGAACGTCAGAAAATTAGAGGTGTTACTTGAGACAACTAACACACACACAAAGAGGAAAGATAAGGACAGTAGATGTTTGACAGGAAAGAAGGGGCATATCACATCAGAGCACCTACCAACCACCCACGGTCGAGGTTTTGAACTCGCACCACGTGCCAAAAAAGCAACAAATATACATCTACTGTTCAGCATCGTCAATTAAGAAGCAACTGTACGTCGCGCACTTTGTTTTGTTCTAGAAAAGAAAAAGCACGTCGACACATTACCGGTCATTTAGCATAGTGGAAAACTAAAATTTGCTTCTTTGAGTAAAAAGAAGCAGATAAACGCTTTGGTGGTAATTTAGTACAGAGGAAAAGTGTAATTTGTTTGTTTGGTGTTTGTTTGTGCAAAAAGAAGCACATAGACGCAATAGCGGACATACAGTATAGTGCTGAGAAAAAGTAAGACAGAAACAACTAAGGGAAAGTAAGAAAGTAGGACCTATCAGCGGTATCCTCAAACCACCCGCATTGTTTAATTGAGTAATAATAAGTACATCTAGCAAATAACGGTCATTTAGTGCCCGGAAAAGGCAAGACAGACAGAAGCAAGTGGAAAGAACAGAACAAGGACCTGCCAGGGGCACCCTTCAACAACCCACGTAAACGTAAAACAGACAGACAGGCAGAAGCAGCTGAAGGAAAAAGAAAGAAGAAATAGCGCCTCCAAGTGGCGGCCTCCAACCACCCCCCGTCGTCGTAGTGAGAAAAGGATTAAAACAGCAATGGCGCGGTCTTTGTTCCCCAGGTACCAGTTAACCTCTAATTCGTTAATAGAGATTGTAAAAAAAATACAGCTGAGGTTGAAGTTCAACTAAAACGTTGCAAAGACAAAAAAAAATACTTGAAGTTCAATAAGGCCTTTTAAAATTTTCACCACACTTAATAGAAGACGTCTTCACCAGCACTTTCTTTTTTTTTCCTTCAGAAATATGTGTTTTTACATCACCATCGACACGATTTAGACCAGTAAATTAGGAGGTAGGCTTCCGACCATGCCTGTCAGGACCAACTCGGGCTGAGAACGATGCAACACCCCAGCAGAAAGATCGAGACATTCGATAAAACTGTCTCCCCATTCGGAAATCAAAATTGGGTCCCCACCTGCGACAGCGAAGAACCTTGCCGATACACCATAGACGCCGGTGTACATAATTCCAATAGCCTACATTATGCATGACTGTTTCTATTCTCAGGTTGAAAACAGCTTGCCAGTTTGTTCCGAGTTTAGAGAAGCACGCCGATGTATTAGCAGTCATAAAGCGCGCGTAAGAAGCACGACAGACGGAAACAAGAAAGGGGAAAGGGGGTGGGAGGGAGGGAGGGGGAGAGAGAGAGA
>NW_004797281.1:2161127-2162701 GCF_000002075.1 Aplysia californica | reverse complement strand
GGCCTACCCCTGCCTCGTGCTCCTTGTGGGTTCCACTGCAGTGACTGTCTTGTGATGTGTCCGCTGGGCTTTCTTAAGGTGTGTCCCATCCATCGCCACTTTCTTAGCCTTATTTCTTCTTTTATATCCTTTTGTCCTGTCCTTTCCCACAATCACTTGTAAAAAAAACCAAAACCCGATCACCACCACACTTTCCCCCTTGCGGCTTAAAAAAACCCAACCGAACAACAATAGGATGACACTGTCTAAGAGGACCACCTGTCTAAGATGACACTTTCCTCCTCGACAAAGAATATCGGTCTTGGGAAGGTAAGACTGAATAAAAAAATTACGTGCCTGGTAGGTATGTGTGGCCTTGTCTGGAGTGAGTGATCGACTTTGTGTCCCAGTAAATGACACAATATCTACAATGTCCCTTCGTTCAGCTTTTCATACATACAATGTACTTATAAAATCGGTCTATGGCGGAAATGTGCCAGAGCCACAATCACAGACATGGAAAACTGATTCCACCACAGATTTCTACACTCCAAGATGGTTATCCGTATTTGAAACATTAAAATAACAGTCCTGAAAGTCAAAAAGGTCTGGATCGCTAACAACAAAGTCAAAAAGATACAAGAGGCGACAGCCATATTTATTTACTTTTTTTCGTGTTCGATGTTATATTTAGAGAGAGATCTATCTTTAAGAAAGAGAAGGAGTAAATATTGCACTCAAACGGAACTTCTATTTTGGGAAAACATACCCTATTTTCAGCGTTTGTGGCAACATCTATAATTATCTTACTCGTGTTTTTTTTGGGGGGTGTTTTTTTGGGCACATAAAAAACAACAACTTTGTACCATCTTTGCTTGATCTCAGGAACCCACACGGGCTTCTGAACAAATCATCATGTGCGCACTAAAACACACCCACAAAATTCACTTAGCCTCTTCGGTGGTCTCCGCATGTTATCTCATCTGCTAAAGAGTAAAACTGTTTATTTTCTGTTGGTTTATTTTTCTTGGGGGGACGGGGGTATTATGCATACACCACATCGGTATGTCAGAATTACAATGTCCTATCTGACACTTTTGGCCGTTTTGAGTTACTAAGACCATGAGATCAGTAATCAGAAGTTTTATCTTCTCTATCAAATTCGTAAGATTATTCGGATTCGTTATCGAGATATTTCAAAGAACAGCATTCGAAAAGCTTGATATATTTGTGAAATTTAAACATTTTTAACGTCAAATTTGTCAAAAACTAGGACCTGAGCAGATAGAAGTTTGTTACACTGAGGTAGCGACATAGTAAGAGAGTAAGAGAAAGACACGTTCCTTCATCATCGTTGTTACAGCTCGTTGGTCTCAAGGTAGCAGCCATGCGTAGCCAATTATTCAACGCTAAACACCCGTGGAAGCCCGTACACTGCGTGACAAGAAATCCCGCGTGAAACGAAGTGCTTTCGCGGAGGAAAATTCAAATACCTTTCCCGAAAAAGAAACCTATTGCCGCAAGAAATCTGTGACCAAAAACCGTCAACCTTTTGTGCGCTCCGACGAAAATAAGTATACGTACGTACAACCCCC
>NW_004797281.1:2157643-2158625 GCF_000002075.1 Aplysia californica | reverse complement strand
CCCAAGGCTTTGTTATATTATGGTGGGCGGCACTCCGGTCCTTACAAAGAGACGAGGCTGGATGGACGGACGGACGGACGGGCGGACACGCAACGCACGCACACGAATGCATAAAATATGCACAAAGATACAAACAGGCATACATATGCAGATACGCGTATATATATAATATATTATTACAAAAACACACACACGCACACATTCACACTCGACGCGTATATATGTTTATATATACAAACATACAAACGCATACACTCACACTCGACTGACAGGCAGACATACAGATATATAGATAGATAGAGAGGTAGATATATAGATGAACAGACAGACAGACACACATACATACATACATACATACAGACAGACAGACATACAGACAGACAGACAGACAGACAGACAGACAGACAGACAGACGACAGACAGACAGACAGACAGACAGACATACATACATACAGACAGACAGACAGACAGTTTTTTTAGTTTTAGTAAGTGTTGTACGGCCCTAACAACACAATAAAGTCAAATAAGTGCCGAAGAAAAGAGGTGTTACAAGAGAGTAACAAACACAAAAAAGAAGGAGAGATAAGAATGACAGATGTTTGATAGGAAAAGAAGAAGCAACCACACAAGAGCACCCGCCAACCACCCACACAGACAGACAGACAGACAGATGATAGATAGATAGATAGATAGATAGATAGATAGATAGATAGATAGATAGATAGACAGACACAGTGTCATGGGAAAGAACATGACACACAAACACACAGAGACAAAGACTGGCAGAACATAAACCTGTCGATAGGCAGCGGGAGATAATCTGGTCTTGAAAAGACAGATGTCCGTCACCCAGGCAGTTAAACGTACGACTAGCTCTCTCTTGTGCACTGTACATGGCCATGGAAGTTGTTCAGACCCCGCCCCCTTCAAAATAAATACATAAATAAATTAATTAATCAATAAAAAAACTTTTAAAAACATA
>NW_004797281.1:2154709-2155799 GCF_000002075.1 Aplysia californica | reverse complement strand
CAACAAAACAACAATCTTTAAAAAAAACCCCCAACAATACAACAATCTTAAAAGAAAACCCCAACAAAACAACAATCTTAAAAACCCCCCAACAAAACAACAACAATATCAACCCCAAAAACCCCAATTAAAAAAAAAAAAGATCAAAGAACTGCAAATTACAGAACAGAGTAGTAAGCAGTAATGATCATGATGTTTCTGCATGTAGCAGCTTTTCTAGTTATAACGATTGTGTGTTGTGTAACACGCGGGTGGGACTTACCCTGTCTTAATAGAACACGCCCATATAACACTATCAGAACGCTTCTTGTACATATAATATATATAATAATATATATAATAATATATATAATAATATATATAATAATATATATACCCTCCCTCATATAAAACAAATAAGACAAAACAATCCTCACAGGAGATACGTATAATCAAAATACATGTATTTGCAAGAGGCACGATCTCCCAGAGTGCGTTCTTTTAGTACATCTATGTGAGTAGTGAGTGTGCTTGATCTAGTGCGTGAGGAATTATTAAGCGTCAGAGTTTTTATGTAATAGTAATGTGTGTGAAAGGTACTCCTGGCAGGGAAGGAAAATTCTCTTTTCTAAAACTAGAATAAAAAGGTTCTCCTTTCACATCCAATCCTGCTCTCTGAACATGTTCTGCCGTGTGCTTTCGTCTTCCCTTTCTGCCACCCCCCCCCCCCCAACAACTCCTCTGGGCTCCTGACTAATTCTGCTCAGTTTCTACTGTTCCTTGGTTCCTTCGTACTTCTGTCTTTCATCCACATCCTTGATCTTAGGGCAGGTAAGATCGAACATCAATCCTTCTTGGATAAGGGCGAACAACAATCTCGGAGATCCCGTGTGCTAGTTGCGCACGTTAAAGTTCCCTTTGTGGTCCTAAAACCGATAAACAGTAGGCTTTGGCCGACACCCGGGCACTAATAATATTCTGAAAATGCTTAAAGTGTCCCGCGCGCTCATATGACATAATGCAGTTGCGAGCGCCGCAAAACATTTACAAAAAATACAATACAAAACACAAACACAGACACACGCACACACGCACACACACATATATATAT
>NW_004797281.1:2152223-2154139 GCF_000002075.1 Aplysia californica | reverse complement strand
GGGGGAGGGGTGAGCCCAGGTTTAGTACTATATTAAGACTAAGACAGCCTTGACTTGGGGTGAGCGTACACGTCTAGTCTTGGCATTCGTTAGACAATACAGTCATGTAGGCCTATTGAAGGAGGAGGCAGACGCGCATGGGGCAATTTTGTAAATTAAATAATATAAACCAATCAAGACTAAGAATAATGGTGATGAATAAATAATAGTAGTAATAATAATAATAATAATAATAATAACAATAACAATAACAGTATGGGCAACAATCTTGACGGTGATTATGGTGAGTAAACAAAATCAAACACATACACACACACACGCACAAATACATAATATATATGTACACAAGCATTATCTATACACACATTATATACATACAAAATACAGACAAACACACACTATAATCGCGCATCAATCCTTGCATTGCACTTTCAAAGTGTCGACAAGGGTCAACAGGTTGGGTACCGCACGGTGCAAGCCTTACTCTAGGAGTTTGTTTTCAGTAAAGAGATGGCAAGGAAATCGACACATTAACGGTCGTTTAGTGCAGGTGAAAAAGCAAGACAAACGTTCAGAAACAACAGTTTAGTTTAAGTAGTAAGATTAAGAAGGGTTTTACGGCACTTGCAACACAATTAGGCCATCATGGAATATACGTGCCGAAGATCATGGGTGTAACAAGAGAGAAACAAACACAAAAAAAGGAGGAGGAAGAGATAAGGACGATAGATGTTTGATAGGAAAAAAGGAGCAAACCACACCAGAGCACCCGCCAACCACCCCACCGATAGATGTTTGATAGGAAAGAAGGAGCAAACCAGACCAAAGCACCCGCCAACCATCCTCTCACAGAAACAACAGAGGGAAAGAAAAAGAAGTAGGACTTATCCAGGTGCGTCCTCTAACCATCAGCCGTTACCGGGGGGGGGGGGGGATAGAAAAAAGTATAGTGTAATTACAGTAAGAGCATTACGGCACTTGCAACACAAACAAGCCATCTTCACATTTGGTCGCTTTTAAGCACAAGGGGGCTGTCCCGAAAAAGGCTGTTTTGCGAAAATCGAAGGTAAAGTTTTTGCCCCTTGTTCAGTTTCTTTAAAAGACAAAGGAGAGTCTTCTCTACAATCAAACAAATATACACACCAGTGAAACCAAACTTCTCTTATAGATAGGGCATTGCCCACTTTCTGTGTAGGTCAAGATTTCTGGAAACCCCCGAAATCTGGGTTAGCCCGCTTGTCCTTAAAAGCGACCATATATACATGTAATTTCCGAAGATGAGAGGTGTTGCTAGAGAGTTTCATGCAAAGAAAAGAAGGAAGAGAGAATGTAAGAACGATAATATTTGAAGGGAAAGAAAGAGCAAACCACATAGATCCTATATCTATATCAGATCACCCGTCAACCACCCAACAATTGGTGTTCCTAAGGAAAAGCGAAGAGAGCTTGGCCCGAGGAGTTAAACAGTTTGTTGTAAGGTCCTTGGCTTGGCCTTAAACATCCAAAATACAGCTACAACAACAAGCAAAATCACAATGGCAAACTCATCAGATTCTGTTCTCGCTCACCACGCTCAAGGTGAATTCAAACCATTATATGACATCCCGATCTTGGAAAGATAAACGCACACACATAAAATAAAAAAAAAAACCCAACACGATACACATAAAGGAACAGACCTCTACAAGTACAAGGCGCACAACACCTTCCATACACGCTTGAAAACCTTTTCTCTCGAACACATTCTCTCTTGATTCTCTCTCTCTCGCCTGTCTCTTTCTCTCACACATATTGCTCCCCTCCCACCCCTACATAACAAAAAAAAAATTAAAAAATAGAAACAAAACAAAACAAACAAAAAAGCAAACACACACGCAGCCCCCACCCCACCCCATAAAAAACAAGCAAAACAAACA
>NW_004797281.1:2131236-2151792 GCF_000002075.1 Aplysia californica | reverse complement strand
TCAAACAAACACACACACTTTCAGCAAATTCAGCATTTAACCAAGTCCTCCTTTTATCCTCTCCTTTCCCCCATACACCACACCCCTTCCCCAACTAATTTCCATATTAGCTCAGTACATATTACCCTTCATCTTGACTTTTGAGTTGATAACCCTGGGTCGAATCCCCAACAGGCTGTTCTCGACTCTAGATTATTTTACAGGCTGTCTAAGGTTCTCTATGTATGCACCCAACTCTGACCTCTTATGGTGGTAGATGTAAAAATCGGAGAACTTGAGGGATGAATGAATAATTTTACAGTGTTGAAATGAAAATTAAAACCACAGTATCGATTCTGATATGAAAGCCTATCCAGTTTCAAATGACAAATCAAGACCTTTACTCTTAATATTGCACAGACTAAAGTGAAAACATCAGTTCATCATACAAAACCCCTCACACACAGGCCTCTTAGGAATTCAACGCAAGATAGTGAACAACAGCCAAGATAAGACACAACCGACTTTCTATCTCCCAACCCCTTTACTTCCCTCAAAAAGCTGGTCAGGGAAATAGTTGACGTCACATGAAGAAGATGAAAAGCATCAATCTAAAATACCTCAGCACCTGAGAACAATTTTCAATTTGAAAGATTTTTTCCCCCTCTAAGTTTTTGACAGAAAAGTTGTAGTGCGTGAGAGGCAAAGTGAGGACAACCACAATCAATTTCACCATGACAACATTCACCCGGACATCCTACATCATATTATTCTTATAAAATTCTGTCACGAACCAAACGCTGTTATAAAATAAACGACTTCGTGCATGTTTCAATGAGACACCTGCGGATCCAAAATGCTTAAATGAAGTTATGCCCCTCCAGCACACACACCCCCACCCAAAATTGTGCAATAAAATCATCCAAACTATAGCCCATTCTCGAAGTAGAAATTTCAACATTTGACTGCACCCCCCCCCCAATAAAAAACCACTGGCAGAGGAAGAAAGAAAAACAGTGTGTTCTTAATATTTTTAAACACAATTTGGTGCCGGTCCATGTTATGGTCAACTGCAATATTCCTGTTCTACTTTACCGTCTTCTAGTCTACTACCATCCACAGTTTACTAAAGATTTTCCCTAGTTGCGTAAAGGGTGTAGGAGTGATAAAATTACCCTGTGCAGGCCTTGCAATATGGAAGAATGCATTATCGGGGTAGACTGTGGTCATTCAGACGGACTTCCAGTAAACTCAAAATGGACCAGTGCCAAAACTTTTCTATCACGAAATTCCCATACTACGACTTTGAAATTCACGAAGAACAGAAACAAACATCCAAAACAAACACACATTGACATCTTACCTCATACAAAGTCTGGTGATGATGGTGACCAGCGCTGCCTCCTTCATTGAATGTTGTGTTTCTTTTCGTGTCATGACTTACATCCTCATCATCATCTTCATCATCAAGAGAGTCACCGGTACTCTGTCAGATGAAGGAAGTTCAATGAAGTTTGTGAACAAAAGGCCACTTTCATACACACGTGACAATATAATTGAAAGAAATGAGAATACAAAATGTGCACAATCACCATGAATAACACACAGCTGTCTGCACTTCAGAACGACTCAAATGATCATGTACAAAACAAAGCCAGTCTTGCAAACAGCCGGTTTGATATATTTACAAAAAAATTAAAAAATCCCGGTGGTGAGCTATTGATGACTTCCCTTTTTAAAATATCAATATAAACACCATAAATATTCTAAGGGAGGGGTCTCCCAGCCAGAAGACAGAAGAAGTATTAGAAGACTCTATTCAACTACTGACATTATTTTCTAAACCTTTTTGTAATATCATATGCAAGGAATACAACATGATAGAAAATTGTACTGGTTGGGACTGTACACACTGCCTGTCAGATTTAAAAATAAACTAAACGGGGGCAAAGACTTCTCCCCACAACCTCAAAAAAATGTTGGTATTACAGCAGAACCCTGACGTAACCATTTTTACAGTGAACAGAGAATTTCTCCATGTTGAGCAAATTTTGTGTTACATGGAATGCAATGTGGAGTAAAGAGGGAAAAACCTGTGGAATTTGAAATCCTTACATGTACGGTAACTAAGGCTTTGTGTACAAACGGCTTTAAGTAACCATTGATGGAGTTACTTGCTTGAACAAGGGGCCCGATGAAAAGTAGGAAAGCTAGTCACATATGGTTGCTTTTTAAGCAAAAGGGGGCTATCCCGTAAAATGTTTTGAGAAAATTGAAGGCAAAGTTTTTGCCCCTTGTTCAGTTTCTTTAAAACAAGACAAGGAGAGTTTTCTCTATAACCAAACAAATATTATAAAACACACCAATGAAACCAAACTTCTCCTATAGGTAGAGGGCAATGCCCACTTTTGGTGAAGGTTATAAAAGATTGGTCCTTAAAAGTGACCATGTGTGTAAAAATCAGTAGCACTGCAGCACAGGTAGAAGAACCAGCATTCGACTACCCCTGAGATCTAAGAGGGGTACACAAAGAAGAATCTGAAGAGGAGGAAAGAAGAATCTGAAGAAGAATCTGAGGAAGAGATTCTAATCTGCTCGAAGAAGAAGAATCTGAAGGATGAGGAGGAGGAGGAGGAGGAGGATGAGGAGAACCTGTGTGTGAAAACAGTCAGCAAATCTTCTAACAAACACTTCAAGACCTAGAGAAACCATTTTTGGTTCCACTGCACTCATCATAACCTGAAAAGGTAGCAGTAACTAGAACTTTATGTAAGATATGATGTGTAAAAAAAATCCCCTCTAAACTACTAAGGAAACTTACCTCAGTAGACGGCATGCAGTGAACAACACCAGTGCTTCTTCTCTTCTCTCTCAATTTGCGTTTGTCTTTTGGCAGTTTTCCCTTCATGTGGTTAGCTCTGCTTCGTTTGTCCTTTAGTCGAGCTGCTGCTCCTCTAGTCGGAGATTCATGATCACCCGGGAGGTGACTATGTGATGACAAACCAAGACCCCCTCCTCCCCCATCTCCCACGTCTCCGTTGTGGTGGTCTCCTCCTCGACCTTCTCTGTCTTGATCAACACCATCACCCCGATCTGGCAGTGTTCGGTACGGAAGAGAACCACGCCCACTGTGACCTCTATGAACTCGAATTCGATTTCGACGAGCTGTATTGTCAAAATCATCCATGTCCAAGCTCTCTTGGCTCACTGAGCTTGATGCCATTTTCACAGTCTTTTGGGTAAAATCTGAATGCTGAGGAAATCAGAACCCACATTCATCAGGCTATGCCTACATTTTTAAAATCTTCAATCTCTATAAAAGATACACAGATTCTAATTTGGCTCTCACTGATTTAACAAAATAGGAAATCCTGTTCTCTTAAAAAAAACAATAGTTTACTCATCCACAGACTCTTGGCCTATTTTGTGTGTGTGTGTTTTATCAAGCCAAATTTTTGGTCCTACTTTTATGCTAGATCTAGATCTAGATCTACTTCTTTTAAAAAAAAGAATTTCTAAATAAAGAAAATAAATATAATAGAGAGGGCATGTACGTCTCTTCTAAATGTTATATATAGAGATATAGCGCTATATGAATATTAGCCTAAGATTGATTCTGTTAGCAACACAGTTAAAAATGAGTCTAGATCTAGATCAACAGACTGACGAGTTATGGGGATAACAAACAATTTTTGTTCTTTCAATTTAGGCTTAGATTCTAGATTCTAGATCTAGATCTAGAAATCTAGATCTAGATTAAGAACAGCCTAAAACCTAAACAGAAAAAAAATCAGTCTTTTCAGTCAGGGTCTTGCCTTCTTATTTTACGACAATGACAATAGGTTTTAGTGATGATGCTCTGAGTCTGATTCGAGGTTTACAAAGACAAAGATAGACAAAATCCCCCTGGCCAAGATTATCTTTTGTTCTATTTAGATTCTAGATCTAGAGTCTAGATCTAGATCAATAATTAATGAATGCCAACAATAATGGTTCACAAATAGGCCTAGTATCAGTTTCAGCTGACTGTTTTAGTATTCCTCACCTCAAACTCAAAGGGAAGAAATCGCTTCAGTATTCAGTCAGTTATTTTGGTGTACTACTTGACATTCCATTCAGATCAGAATAATCACTTTGTGTAAATATAGATTCTAGATCTAACTCTGTAGGGCCTACTATCCAGAGATGTTTGAAAAAATCTTCGTCCGGCTGTAACTGTAACTCTGTAAGATAATTATAACACAACACAACAAATATTTCAAACTGCCGAAACGTACTAAAACTAAAAACCAAATTCACAGCATCAAGAATCCAATCTCCAGTCGACTGGGGTCACATCCGCCTGTGTAACGATCTGGTGTGTGCTCTATCGGGTTAGTGGGGGCGGTCATTTTGTCGATGCAGCACACAGCTCTTTTCAAAGTGCCAACACCTGCCTCCGCGCTTGGGAATGTTCGCAAAGTCGACCCGACTTTGAACTGTCGCCGTCAACACTTTTCACTGGTTTCGCAGACCGTCCACTGCATCTAAATTTTCAAGAAAATAAACGCACAAAATATCAGTCCAGTACTTCGAGAACAATTGGCCTGAACGCCGGCCCAGATATCTGTTCAAATCATATCTGTGTGATAATGCATCCTGTCGTCGATTTTGTCGTCGCTTGACTCGTCTTTGAAGTGCAGGCGGCACTTCTTTGAAATCACAATACAAACATGTCAAGAGACGTGTATTGAAAGTTCATGGCCTCGTTTTCAAATCTTTGCCTTCATTCATGACATCAGCGCATTACGTCATAGCGCACAGTCTGCATTCTTCATGTAAAAGAATTTCAAGCACGCCATACAGGTGTTACAGCATGCACTGCCCCTACTTTTGTTTATGGAGTATAACACAGAAAAGACATCGACTCAGTGTTCATATAGACACAATGAGGACGGCTTTTCCACCCTCCCGATATTGATAACAATAGCCCTCGCACTCACCCTTGTTTTATGATGTGGAAGTTAACCCTTCTGATCAAAAACCCATCCCAGCTAAGAGAAGGTGCGCGCGGTGTCTCAAAATCCCCAATAAGATGGGTTTATTTTAGATACTGATTTGTTAAGACAGACTATAGAATCTAGATTTGTCAAAATGGCAATGACATTTTTCCGTCGTACCGATTGCGTTATTAATTTTTTTTCAAGTTATAGCTTCCATTGTGGATTTCAAAAACTTGCAAGAATACAGGCCTACTACATTAATCTATGTTTAAAATAAATAAAATGATGTACGTATACATTTAGGTCACGGCCCCCACACCTCAACAACAGCAATAGCATTGACCCACTTTCTCAAGCTTCCCTATCTTGCATACCATCTCCAAACTCCAAATTCTCCATTCGCTTCTCTTCATTTTCGTCTAACTTTTATTCACTTTGAATTAAATGAACATCATTAGTAACAATTACAATTAGTCTAAATTTCATACCTTTACTAGATCATTATATCCCTACAATGAGGATATCTATATACAATCACTAAAAGAAAAACGACCAAACAAGCAACCTCTCCTCCCCTACTTCATAAGCAGCAGGATTATGAGAGCCAAACGAGATTAAAGATCCAATAAGATCCCCCCCCCCATTCCCCCCCAGATAATTCTAAAAAAAAGACTGCCTAAACTAAAATTAGCCTCCAACAATTAAATTAACTAATACACCGCGTCGTATTTAACATTTTTTAAAGGAGGTTTTAACGGAGAAATTTTTGAAGTTTGGAAACAACAACGAATTACCGATTATTACTAGGCCTAAATATTTTTTAAAATCCACACTGTTAACTCGATAAGGGCGTTTTCCCCTTGTCTCTATAGAAAGACGTTGTTCGTGCTCCAAAAGTAGCCTACAACTTCAAATCAAAGGGGTTAATAATAAATTTGTGGGAGTTTGAATTGCCTCCCTCTAGTTCCTCTCTCGTGAGCGAAAATTAACAGTGGGCTCGCTTCCGGTGACAAATCAGTTAGTTCCGTCTCTGTGTTGACAAACTATGAGTTGAATGACCGATGTTCAACTGTTTTGTGATCAGCAGTTAAAATTAAAAAAATATTATTTGATTATTTTACTCGTAGATTTTACTCTGGAATGAGTGGTGAGTTGACTGACTACGTATGAGTGGGATTGTTCGACAAGACACCATACCAAACTATTTATAGACTAACGACAATTCTGATGTTCGTACTCCCACCCATAATTCATAATAATCGTTGAATTCATGTTCCATTGTCATTGTTGTTATAATGATTAGATCTATTCTAGATTTAGATCTAGATATCAAGAATCTAGATGTAGATCTAGAATCTAGATCTAGGCCTATTATTATCCCATCTGATTTCAACTAAGACCAATTTCTTCTCATTGTTTGTCCTAGCTGTCGTAAGACATGAAACAACCACCTCTTTTAATCCTTGGCTTGTTCTACCTGAAAAATTGTTTAGGCTATCTACTCTTTCTCTTGCTGTTACTGTTGTTGGTGGTTTTAGGTTGCTGGTGTTGTAACTGTGGGCTGTAGATTAACCCTAAAACCAATCATGTAAGTTTGTGAGCTGGTGGCAGTGGCTTGTCACGGCCAGTGTATGAGTTATTTTCAGTTGTATGCCATTCTTTTGTTGTAGAATTGTTACCCTGAGCATTCAATGTCATGGGCTGTTAGAGTTGGACTTCCTTCCTCAGGACTATAACTACAGGCCTACTGTGCCTAAGTTACACAGACACAGAGCTTCTTTTTGTATTTATGAAGTGGCTATGCGTACGTCCGTCCCGTACGCATAACATCGAGGCTATGTGTACGGCCCTCCACTTCACATAAAAGCTAGTCTTTGAAAGTGGCACATATATAAACTATCAAACCAGACACTACAAGAAGACAAACTTAAACCCTGGAAGCGCGCAGGCCCTTTATAGTGATGACCGACTTCGATTGGTGCGCAGCTATAAAGGGCTATAGACGTGACCTTTTTTCAATGGAAAATTTCAGCATTCCTTATTATATATATTGAAAATGACATAGATATTACAGGTCGATGTTATAAATAGTGACCAATGACTTTGCAAGTTGTCTTGACCTCGTAGAGCAAGGATCGTACATTATAACAAAATAGTTCACTCAGCCAAAAAAGTGTCAGCGGAAGTCTGCACATTGGTTCAGATGACGCTGCAGTCTTTGTTTTGAAGCTTTCTTTCGTTTCACCAGCCCAGTTTGTTCGTTTCACTTTTATTATATTTTCACCCAAGAAGGGTAACTCTGATCGCAAAGTCTGCACTTTTTCGGAGAGGGCGCCACCGAATATTGAGGACACTTTTTAAAAATTGGCTCAGTTATAGAGGGGTGAACTATCTTGTTATACATGATCTTTGTCTTGGCCAAGATATCGATCGATAAAGTGACGCTGTCCAGCTGAGCGATTATCAAGGCCGTGAGCTTACTTCTATCTAAATCTAAGGGCCGTACAGGAGGGAGGGCTGTACGCTTGAGGGCCGTATGCATAGCTACAGGCTTGTATTTAAACTAGATTTAGATCTAAATGTTTAAATATTTAAAATATTTAATAATGATTTGGGATTTAGGTTTAGAGTTTAGATGTCTAAACCAGGAAGAAGCTGCTCCATCCTATGGACTAGATCTAATCTAGTGAGCTGGACTGGACACTGTCTCAGCTCAGAAATGATAGATTTAGGGGTCCCGTATAAAGGGAAAGAGCTGTGTCTAGCAGATGATGGTTATCAGAAATGATAGATTTAGGGGTATAAAGGGAAAGAGCTGTGTCTAGCAGATGATGGTTACTGGTGGTGAGATATTAGAGATCATCATAATACTGTTAGTATCTGAATTTATAATCTCTCTTAATTAATTTCAATAGATATCAACGACTTGCTTTTTTTTTCATTTTCAGAGAGTGTATGAACATGGCAAGCACTGGTTCCAGTAAATTCCTGGCTGCTGGTGAGTAGTAGTTACATGAAGTGAAGCTATGGACATACAGAGCACCTAGCACACCTCTTTGATTGTCCCAGATATAGATAACTTAATTCTGCAATCTATTTTTGTCGTCTTCCGGGGCTTCCCTCGTGAGTTGACCTCAAGTTGTTTTTATTGTTGTTATTTTGTTGATTTTTTAAAATGGGAACTTTTGTACTATTGTCTCTTCTTTTTGTTCAGTCACTAATCTGTGACCTTGTAACATTGTCATTTTTCATCTTCAATAGGTCATAACATCGGAAGAACTTCCGTAACTAGCGACCACCCCAACAAACACAATATAGAATAAACCCTAACCCTGGCCCAATCCCTTACCCCTACCCTAACCCTTCCCCTACCCCAAATCTTAACCATACCCCTACCCCAAACCCTGCCACTACCCCTAACCCTACCCCAAACCCTAACCCTCTATTCTAATTTGTTTCATAGTGGTCGCTAGTTTTGGAATTCGCCCCATAACATCCCACTGAACAAATTTTTTTTCGACCTCATCCTTCATGATATCAGAGTTTATCGGTATAACTGATACATATTGATAATGCATCTATAATTATATTAACTGAATTAAATTACAGACGATTTGGTAATAGTAGTTTACAACACGCTGCTTTTCTATTTTTTGTAACGTTGTCACCGGCATTCCGATGAATAATAATAAAGGGTGATAGATCTAGTCGACTCGTGAGGGAAACCCTGGAAGATGACAAAAATAGATAATGGAAATATGTCATATATGGGCCAATCACAGAGGTGTGCTTGGTGCTCTCTATAGCTTCATGTGTATTAGTTGTTCTCATTTTGAGTGTCTAGGCTTGCTGTGTGTAATTTTGTGTCATGAGCCTCACATTTTTGTGGTAAGAAATGTAGACTCTCTTGTCTGTAAAGGGTTAACAAATAGACTGACTGCTCAAGCAAGAGGTGCAACTCTTTAAGTTAGTTTCATAGTGGATTAAGCCATGGATGAGTATAGTATGCTGAGTTACAACCTGTATGATATTGCTTGCTTTCATTCTATCTAGTCTTTAAATTCCTTATTGTTGACCCTTGCTTTTGAACCTTGGCCTTTGAATTGGACAGCTGATATCAAGTAAGACATTGCATTCATGAAAGAAAGGGCAAAGTAAAACTGCAAAAAGTATCCACTGGCATCTGTAGAAAAATTAGGAACAAAAGTATTCTGGCAATTTTAATCTGATGGAGTAGAGCCCATGCCTCCTGTAGCGTGAATGTTGAAGTATAATCATTCTGTGTTGTGTCATTACATCTCTACTTATATGTGTTATGTGTGTACAGTTTTGTTGACTAAAGGAAGCAAAATGTCATAGGAGGAGTGTATTGAATTTGACCGCAAGTCTTATTTCGCACAGTCATGTTACTTTTCTGACTTTTCTGACTTTTCTGTTTTCTTTGCAGGTGACTCAAGGCCACGGAACCTGCAAGATCTGGACTTTACAAGCACGGATGAGCCTGAGTTAGAATTTGATGAGGATGGGACAGAGTTGTCTGCCACGAAAGAAGGTGACTATGAACAGATTTTTGTTTTGACTTGTACTTTGGAATTGATGGACTGTCCTGGGTTGAAGACCAGAGGGATTTCAGTGACCTAGAACAATGGGAAGCTCAGGACTGGTCTGAGATTTTAAACAATTCATTTGACTGATTTTAAACTTCCCTGTTACGAGGGGGAAAAAGTTAGTTTCTTGAAATAGTTAAAAAAAGATGAGTTAGCCTGTTGTGTTCTAATCCTTTAAGAATGTGGAAGAGATTGTGGGAGCGTTCAGTTATAGAGAAAAACATTTCCTTTTCATATTTTCTGTTTCAGTTTTTTCCATCTGTGTTCTACAAGCTTAGTCTTAGGCTCTTTTGATCTGTTTTGCTTCATACGTAAGAGTTGGCACTCATCTGACTTTTAATGCCAATTTGATCAAAATCTATTCCTTTTCTATAGATTAATTATTTTATGTTTTTTTTGTTTCTCTGAAGTTAAACTTCAGTTTTGTCAACAGATTTGCTTGAAACGTGTGCCATTATTTGACTTGCAGTTCTGTCTTGCAGTCTTGACTTGATCTTCTTTTTTCCATTGTGTAAAAACTGTTCTTTTATTTTGCCAATGCTCTCAGCGGAACTGGAGGCGGAGTTAGAAGAAGGTAAAGCAGAGAACATGCATAACAGTGCATAGTTGTGGGTGTTGGCTTTTACTACCTGTTCATTTTGTTCATGCCTTTAGATTTATTTCAAATTAACTTTTGACACTTCTGTACTGTAAGTTACACTTTGTTTGTTTTTTGTTTTTTTTACATCAGTGTGCCAATGATGTTCACAAAATCATTGCACATAAAAAAAAAAGTCTTTTTATTCTGAAATTTTCTGGTTTGTTCTTTATGTTGTACTTGTGTTGCTATATTGTTTTTCAGTCAACTTCTTGGGGACCATAGAGTCAAAAAATGTTCTATTTGCGGCAATATTGTTGTGCAAATAGAAGATTTTTCTGTGTGTTCCCATTTAGAATGCATGGCTTACCATTGTAGCGTTTTCTACTGTCATATTTATTATAATACTACGGAAGTGCAACTGTAAGCAATTACATGTATGTGATGCAAAGGGTTGTGGGTCGTTGGGTTTTATTTCTAGATGAAATGGGGCTGTAAAATGCGCTTTAAATAGAAAAATACAGTACAGTTTAAATTGTCCAAGACGCCCACCCATTGTTGAGGAGAAAAGTGGTAATCTTAAACGGGTGGACGTCTTGAACTGTGTTATTATGAATGATGTAGAAAAAAAGACATGGGGGAATTGGGAAATGGTTGTTTGTACAGGTGGTATTCTTGGACAGGTGGCAGTTGGAGCAGGCTGTACCATTCAAAGCTCTTAGCTTGCTGCTCTACTATGTCTTGGAGGGAGCTGAATTGCCTGCTTAACAGTGTCTTCTTACTTTCCAGTGTTACAGTTTTCGCAATCTTCTTCAATGAAATTAACCAATTATTGGGATGACCGACGTAACTCATATGTCTATTAACTCAGTAGCAGCAGCAGCAACAACAACAGTAACAACAACAACATCATCTCCCAGCAAGCATGAGTCAGACTTTTCTGCTTGTGCTCAAATTCTTTTGTGTAGATGCCTTTTAAGGATTTTTTGTTGTTGTTGCTTTTGTCATTTCTTTCGCTTGTAACTTATTAGTGCACATATGGTGGCGGAGCGTTTTGAGATAAAGGTACCCATATTCCCGTTATTCCTGAATGCTTACTCTCAACAAAGCATTTTATCCTCGATAGCTGTATGAAATGTTCCAATGTCAGTGTGACACAAACATTTTGGTATAGGTTTTCAAATGAACTTTTCTGTTGATTCTGTTGTATTGCCACTTATAAAGCATGTTTGTGGTAATAAGCCCAAAAAATAAAATTGTCTTCCGTGGTTTAAAAAAATAATATTGCAGGTCTGAGGGGCTCGGTTATAATGGTTGTAAAAAACTCTTATAAAGCAGTTCAAAGGCCTAAGCAAGTCTGATCTTATCTCTAGTCATATTTGTGCCAAAGTCTTCTCTTCAAGTCCACTCATTTCTCGACTTGGTGACTTAAGAAGGTTTGAAAGCTGGGATCTTATTGGTGGGGGCGCTGTACTTATATAAATACTTTGAATTATAAAAAACATACAGTCTATTTCTCCATTCAAACAAACATGTTAAACATGTCTTAAGCATATTTGACAGTTTGGGAAAAGGACATATCTATTTTTGTGATATAAGTGTATTTTTTGTGTATTTGTCTGCATGGGGATGTGCATGTGGATTTTTTTTGGTGAACAATGAATATTTATGTGTGTGTGTGTGTGAAAGTGATATATTGGCTGTGTCTGTGTATGCGTTTCAAGTTTCAACACTGCTCTGTTTTTCGGTTAGAGCAGGGTGTGGGGGAGGTGGGGGGAGGAGAGCCTGGTGTGATCTTCTCTTTCTATTTATTTCAATGTTATTCATATTCTAATCTGTTCCTGGGGGGGGGGGGGGGGGGCAACGTTACAGGGCGAACTTCCTGTAAACTTAAGTCTTCACTTTGTGTTTTTCAAAACGAAATTTTATGTTTGTCGATGGCATGGATGACTGATTTTAAATTTCGTTCTCTTCTTGTCTTGCGTTCCGCTCAACCAGTTTGCCAAATCTTTAACACTTGATGTCTATCATGTGTTTGTGTGCTTTTGTAAATTTTAATCAAATCACTTTTTTTGTCAGTCTTGGAATGCTTTCTATTTTTGATGGACTGCTGTAATTTTTTGAGTTGCTTTTTCAGAATCTGTTAACTACTATTCTATCAACAGAAGGCCTACAAACCTAATAGTGTTGATAGGGGAGTGAACCCATACACGATGTACAGAAGAACTATTTCTTCTTAAAATAAATGTTTTGTTTTTTCAGTGCACTTGCCATTTTGATGCCAAAAATTTTGCATGTATGCAGTGGATAACTTTTGAAAACTTTACGTGCGACTTCTGCAGTGACTGAAAAATTCAAGAGAAATCTTCTCCGACAATGGTTCAGTGGTAGTAAATATAAGTTAAAACGATTATCTAATTGTGATGGGGTTTCATTGTCTTGAGTCTCACATGCTTTTTTTTTTTTTGTGTGCAAGGAATCATTAACTTCAGCACGATTGTATTTTGGATTTATTTCTTCCTCTCAAAAGATTTGCATGAGTATTGATTGGTTTTGTGTTTTGATAATTTTTTGGAACAAAAGATAATGGTATACAGTTGAACCTGTTCTAACGGCCACTTGTCCAAGACAATCACCTGTACAAAGGGCCTCTTTCTACTACCACCATGCTTTAAAAAAATATTAAAATGACATTTTTCAAGAGGACCACATGTTCACTTTTCTCCTGACTGTAGGTTGTAGTCTTTTACGGGGTGCTCATTGGCACGATCGGTTCGGTTCAGTTTGGTAAGCGGGGCTAGCCAGACAGAGGGCACAAAGCGATCATCATGGCACAAACCAATCGCCTGACTTACAGCCTAAAGAACAAATACATTTGTTTTCAGGCCCCGAATCTGGGGATCGGTTTGTCAATCCCCCATGGGCACTGGGTATTAGACAGGTTCGACTGTATACATGCCTTTTTTCACTTTCAGTCTACGTACCCATTTATTTAAAACAATTCTTATTTAAATGTTTTGTTGCTCAAAATCAAAGATCCAGAATGTAGATGTAGCCAAAAATTGAGAAGCCTTTTCTGTTTTGATTACTCTTTTTTTACTCGTAGTATTTGGTAAATTAGTGAGTCTTTTAGCTTATATTTTGTTTGTTTGTTCTTACTTCTTTATGAAGCAAATGTATGTTTCACATTTGTTGTTTTCTGGCAGGAAGTTCATCTGACTACTGGAAATTTTCAGTATTGCTCAGAATTCTTAGCACCCATTAGTTATCTTGATGTCTCATGTTTTGTTTTATTGTTAGATGTACTTTTCTGTAACTCCACTGAGAGCCTAGCTGTGCACTTTGTTGTTCGTAAGAATACATCACATTTTGTTTACTTATTTGTTCATCTTATTAAGTTGTAGAGAGTAGAAGTAGAAGTTTGATAGATGTTCTTTTCTTTTGTTACTTATGTCATAAAGTGCTTATCTATGATTGGTTACGTTTGTTGTTTTGAAGGCCCGGCTGATTTCTGCAGCCCGTACGCTCACATTCCCTCACTGCCCTGGGATGTTGGTAAGAGAACGTGCTGGAGTATGCAGCTACTTACGTAACCCCCTTTACCAAGGGCATATCGCACACTGAGTTTTGGTGCATCTTTCTGGCTGGCTGATACTACAACTTATTAAGAGTGGTAGACACTTATCTGACACCCCCTACCCCCTACTCCACCCCCCCACCTCCGGTATTGTAGGGTCTGCATAATGGTGATGAGATTTCATTGAGTTAATGCCTTTTCTTTTGCACAGTGTGCATTAAATTTAATCTCCTGACATCAGACTGCATTTGTTTTTATGAATCTTAGTCCATACCAGTTCTCAAGGAAATGTTGGCTTCCAAGATATTAAAGTTAAGGTTGGAAACTCATGTGATATTTCATTTTGACCTCAATAATGAAGTAAGATTAATAATAATGATGGTAATATTGATAACTATGACAAAAGTAATAACAATAACAAAATTAGGATAATAGTGCTAAAAGCATCAGGATCAAGTAGGCACTCAAATCATTATTCCTTTCATCAAAGGAGCCTTGAGTAGGTCTGACTAAATGTGCTGTTCATTTTGTCTAAACAGTTCTGCAGAATGTAATATTTTGGTAGTTGCTATTAGCGAACGGTGCTTAATCAAGCAAAGGTCAAAGGTTGTTTTTTGTCAATTTCAGTTTGAGAAGTGTACTGTGGCCTGTCCGATTTCCCACCTCGACCCGATCATGCAGACCCGAGTAGTTGAATAACTGTCTACACTGTTTTAAAAAATCTTCTCTAATCTTGTCACATAGATCATTTGGATTGCCGTGCAAACTTAACTTTAGATATGCTGAGCATGTCATGATCTCTGAATGCATGTTCGGCACGAAGAGCTCTTACTGGTGTTACTTCTCTCTGGTGTATGATGCTTAAGCTGTGCATATTGAATTTATATCGGATGACACTCGAAATGATATTCTCTTCTTGTTGGTATAGACAATGAACGAATCTCCCTCCTATATTTGATGGGCTTAGGTTTACTTTTTGCTAAATTTTGGTAGAAGGGAATTTCTATTGCACAATAATATGTGCCGAAGACCAACCAGTTTTGTCTCTTGTCTTTTTGGAGAAATTTGAAGAAGTGAAACTTTTTTAAATCTCTGAAGGAGTGATCACTGATAAGATTCTTATTTTTTTAAAACATTTTCCCGTCAATGGAAAAATTTATTGATCTATATTAATTTCTATTTTGTTTTTTGAATTATATAAGGGAAGCTTTGAAATTTTGTCAGAAATCAGGATAGAGAGGAACTCTTTCACTTTTATATTTGCTTATGGTCAGTTGAATTGTATACTAGGGATTTTATAAACAAAAATGTGTTTTTCTCACCTCCCAAGAGTGTTGAAATTAAAATTATAACTAGTTAATTTGAGTGCAACTTCAACTGCTCTTTGGCACTATCTCAAAATGTTTTTCTTGGGTTTTGAAAGGGGACCTTTCATGTATGTGTGTCTGTTGACATTGCTGTAATAGAGGCGATTGGGTTGATAGAAACTGCAGGTTATTGGATGAGGGAATGAGATATTTGGCCATATTTTGTGGCAGAAAGGAAATGGGAACTGAATCACTTACACTTTTACAGAGATAGCACAAGCAACTGTTAGCTGTAAAGTTCATGCCAATAAGGGGAATGTTGTCTGTTTTGGAAATAGTTACAAGTACTCATAAATAGTAATGATACCTCCAGTATCATTTAAAACTCGTATCAAATTATATACTCCATGTAAGCTAGGCATGGTTTCATGCATGCGTCGTGTGCGTAAGTGATAGCTAACGGAATGTAGGATACCTAATACAATGTATGATAGCTCCTAGAATTTATATGACAACTAATGCATCTTATGATAGCTAACAGACTGTATGGGTTCTGGAAAGGACCTTGTCATCGTTCATATCGTGCATGGCCACATATATTTCAGTACAAGCCTGGTGGAATGAAGCAGTTTGCTCTGAGCACCCTCACAGATTTTTTTAATTCATAGTTTTTTTTCTTGTTGTGTCTGGATGTGTGCTGCAATGTGCGTGGGTGGTTGGCGGGTGCTGTGGTGTGGTTTGCTCCTTCTTAACTGCTGAAAATTCTATTGTCCTTATCTCTCTTCTTTCTTTTCTGTGTATGTTACTTTCTCTTAACACTTGTAATCGTCAGCACTTAATGACCATTTTGTGTTGCAAGTGCCAAAAAATTCTTACTAAAAAACTAAAACTGCAGTGTGCTACCGTAACCGTGGTTGTAAAGAATATTAATGGGTGGTGTCTAGCACTTTACGACCCGGTGGTGTAGAACTGGGGCTTCAGCTGTTTGATGCTGTTCCTTGAATAGCGATATATACGTGAAGGTCGTATTTGTTGTTCCAGTTGTGGGTGGTTGGAGGGTGTTGATGATAGGTTCAGCTTGGTCTGTATCCCTCTATTGTTCTCATTGGCTCTGTGTGTAATAGTAATCGAAGGGTGCCACTTGTAGGTCCTACTTCTTTACTTCCCTTCTTTTGTTCATATTTGACTTTTTCTCAGCGCTGATTCTATCAAGATTCTTCTCTGTACAAATGATGAAACCTGACGGTTGTAAATAATATTTTCATGTCAAATGTATCTCCTTAGGGTTTTTTACTGCTTAGGACTCCCTTTTGAAACAGTTCAGTCTGATACTGTGATTTATAAAGTTGCAGATCGCTATGCCATTGAGTGGAGCATGTGTGAGACATTTGAGTTGTTGATGATTTGAATGGATAGCTCGCCAAAAACAGCCTCAATTCAATTAATTGAACTCTACTTGTGCCACGGAAGGGATAAGTTTGACAATTTGTCATTGATGCTTTATTTGCACCTAAAATTGCGGCCCGTGAATATTTTTTTTTCAGTTGTTTTTCTAGAGAGAGTACGAGAGTGACTGCCTGGAGTGCAGAATACAATTTTCTTAAATTTTAATGACATTATTTCCAACTGTGTTTCTTATTTATTTCATGTGAATTTTTTGGTAGTGTTTGTCTTAACTGGATAGAGTGTGTTAGAATTAAAAGAGCATCAGAAAGGTGCAAATTCTTGTTCCACTGTCTACTAAACAAATATTCTCTTCTCTACCCATCTTATAGGTGTATGTTTGGAGCCTGTTGATGGTTGGTCCTATCTACTTCTTACCCTTTTCTCACATTTTGTAGCTGTAATCTCTGGACTTAAATAAATAATAGTCATTGATTAGTGTAACTTTCCTTAACGCCAGCATAATAATAACTGACAGTCTTTTGGTGTAGATAAATAATAGTCGTTGTTTAGTGTAACTTTCTTTAACATCGGCATACAATAACTCTGACAGTGTCTTTCGCTGTAGAATGAAACAAACTAATCTTTTCCCTCTTCTTCTGATGTACTGAATCATGCTATGGCCTCTGAATCTGAATGACATGACCGAAGTTTGCTCCCTGCCCCCTCCCCCCCCCCCCCTTCAATTATAAATGCAACTGTTGAGGGTTCCTTAAGTACTAATTGGTCTTTTAAGCATACATGCATTTTATTTTTTTCTGTGTTTTCTTGAACAAATCAAGGCTGCAGTGACTAGTAGCGTCTGTGGTGTAATAGTTAAGCTCTTCATGGTTTCATGTTGCAGATGTGAGTTTGAATCTCTATTTAGGAAATTTTTTATCGAGTGTCTCCATCTGCTGGAATGTTGCATCCTTCTCGGCTTTGCAAGCTAAGTCAAAGTAACCATCCTTCTGAGTGGATCTAAATTGGGTTGATGGGGGCTTAAAACATTAAAATTTAGATGAAGTAGCCTGCCTCCTAAATGATCGAAATTGGGTCAATAGGGGCTTAAAACATTAAAATTTGTAAAACTAAAACAAGATTAGAGGGGCCGATGGGATGACAAAAGTTTTTAGAAAGATAGTCTTGGTAGTACTAATACTAATATCCTAGATCTGTATGATATTTTTTTCTCTCTTACACAGCACAATACTTTATCATCATGCCCAGATATATACCCTTTTAAATTGAACTATGCATTTGTAGAGCATCGTGTTACTTTTATATTTTTAAACTTTTTTTTCTTCCTTATATCTTCTTTAAAATATTGTAGCACTTTCAACATATTTTGCACTGACATTATCTTGGGCCAGAATTTATTGGACAGTATTTTTCTTATCAGTTTTTCATTTAAAATATTGTAATAAATTTGTTCGATTTTTTTAATAGTTTGTCTCAAGATAGTGCTAAGCTTTACTACTGTGAAACTTTGTAAAGCGCAATTGAGTTTTAAAAAAATCTAAATTTGATTTAAGAGCTGAAAACACCCTAGATTTTTATTTCTTTTTTTATTTTTTCTAATTAACAAAAAAATGTTTTTAAAGTCAGCACATGACTCTTTTACAACAGTAGTTCTTATAGATCTTTGCATAGTTTTTCACTCTCTAAGGTTGCCGTGCTAGGTTTATGATCTTACAATAAATGTCTTGTCAAGTGATGTTTTGTTGATAAGGCTATGCAGGGAGCGTGCTTTAGTTGTTAGTCAGCATGCTGGTGGGTCAGTTATGTTTGTTATGCGAGGTTTGTGTCTGTTATTATGCCTGTCAGTAGCATGCGTTTATGTATGTAAGCATGTAAATTGTGTACACACTCGTGTATTTCCATTCGGAATGTTTTTTGCCTGCATTTTTTAAAGACAAATTTCTTTACTTTACCCAGGTGGGAATAGGTACCAAGTTATAGTTAACAAAAGGTCTTGTCAGTTTGTTAGTGATTGAGTGCTTAATTGGTTGCTTGCAGTGTGCGTCCCGGGAAGCTGAGAATGTTTCTGAGTGTTCTATCTAGGGTCTGCTGGGGTAATAACATTTATAAAACACATAGAGCATGCCTTTGAGCATGGATATGACCTGTATAAATGCAATTATTATAAATATTATTATTATTATTTATGTGTACTTATGTATTTTTAGAAACTTGGATGATTCATATGATAGGGAAGTATATCATGGAGTGGAAGAAAAGTAGCCGGAGAGAAGGAAGGGGGAGAGAACAATGGAGAGGGAGGGAGAGAGAGAAGGAGAGATGAGTTAAGGATGAGGAGAAAAAGGAATAATTAAAAGTTTTATTTATTTCCTAAATCAGTTATGTACGTCAACTGTCCAGATGGTCACTAGAAATACAGGTGAAGATTGTATTGCAGCAGAAATAAGTAGTGTAAAACACTCCCTACTCAAACAAGCATCTCAGTTGTTACAGAGAACTAGACCAAACACCTAATACCCCAGCTAATGACAGCACAACGCAATGGTTGGAGAGGAACTACACACTCTCTCCACCGTAGCAAACACCACCCTCATTCTGGAGAATATGGCCACTCCCTCCTCCTCCTCTTTCTCTTCCTCCTCCTCAATATCTTGTTACCCAGCTTTATCCATGTAATTTATATCTTTAGCTCAGGGTGTTAAACATTTTCCGTCTGACCAGAGTTGTGCGACGTTTTGTTTTGAAATTAGTTTTTTGTTGTTGTAATTGTCTGGGTGTGTGCGTGTTTGGGTACACATGTGCTTGTATTGTGCTAAAGTTAACGTTTGTGTTTGAGGGTGCCACTGCCTGGTCCTACTTATTTTTAATTCTTTGTTTTTTTTATTTGTAATATTTTTATTGATCCAGTGGATATACAAGTTTTATTCTGTGGTTATGAATTGTGCATACTCAAGTAAGCAAGTACACCTGTTCATGTGTTCGTTTGTATGTTTACAGATGTAAGAATGTGTCACTTACTATTGTTGTAAACTTTTCATATGAAATTTTCAGGTTGCTTGCTATAAATACAAATACATTTAACAATAAGTTACGTGATAACTGTGGTGCTCACTCTTTTTGAGATGTCAAGGTAACGATAATGTATTCATATGTTTTTTGTATTTTTCTTATCTCCAGAACTGGCCAAAGATGCAGAGGGCGGAGCATTCCGAGGTGGGGCCATCACCCCCGACGGTTACATAGACGAAGATTTTGAAAAGGAGCTGGGGACTCCGTCGGTACGTTGGATTTAGTTTTGTATGTCTTTCACTTTTGTGAGATGATGACCAAGAAGTGAATCTTCTTGTTACTTTTCCATACAGAGTGTTATGGGCAGAGGATGCCACTGGAAGGTCCTTCTTGTGAACTCAATGATACAGTTCAAGAAACTAAATTACATTAAAAAAAAATAAGACTTTTGTAGTAACGTGATTACACAATTAAATTTTCTGTCACATGTTTTTGTTGTTGTTATTTGCATCCGACTACTGTTGAAAAAATCCCTTAAAATCAATAAAGTTTTTTACAGAAAAGGGTACAAATATTGATTCTTTTGCTAACAACAATTAAAAAAAGGTGGTCGAACAAGCTTGTTTTTTTCTTTCTTCTACAGTCTGATGTATCTTTTCTTTCTCTTAAATGGCTGTCTTTGTGTCAGTTTAATTCTGTTCTACTCGGACTCCTTCTGTTGATCAAATTTTGCGCCACTGTTACTGTACAGGTTTCTGTTCCTTAATGTAGGCTACAATAGAGAAGCAGAGTTCCCGGATTGTTCTTCTTGGTGTTTGCTGTTACTATTTTTGGACTACACCTGTTGATGAGTGTGATTGCCTTACTTTTTAAATATTGACTAGATCTAGATGCTATGAAGATTTGTGGAGGGCTGAGAAGATATTGAGAAGTCTTCTTACAGCTCCTCTGTGAATAAGGCTAAAATGAAATGGAATGGAAGAGCATAAAGTTGAACATGTCCAAGATGACTTCCCATTGTCGAGGAGGAAAGTAGTCATATTAGACAGGTGGTCCTCTTGGACAGTGCCATTGTAATATTGAAAAAAACACCCAAAAACCCGCAAAGGGGGGG
>NW_004797281.1:2123320-2130935 GCF_000002075.1 Aplysia californica | reverse complement strand
TTATTCGATACCTTAGTGGGTGGTTGGCGAGTGCTTTGGTGTGGTTTGCTTCTTCTTTCCTATCAAACATTTATCGTCCTTATCTCGCCTCCTTTTTTATGTTTGTTACTCTCTTGTAACACCTCTAATCTTCTGGCGCTCACATGACCTTATTTAGTTGTGAGCGCCTTAATACCTCTACTAAAACTAAAACGATACCTTAGAGTAGAGCTGGTTGGCCTGAATTTCCTCAGTCTGGTGTCATGATGGGACACAAAGAGCTATCTTTTTAGATGTTAGCCACAATGAGTCCTGTAGGGCATAAACTTCGACCACAACAACAAAAGGCTCTTATTCTATTCTAACATTGAGACTTGAACTCAGGTTCTCTGAGTTCTCTAGAGGTAAGTGTAAAACTGCGTACATCATAGTATATTCTCTGCGTTTGAAAAACTTTTGCGTGCCTCATAAAGTGTGAAATTTCATACAGAGGTAACATTATCCATGATCAATACTCTCGTGAATAAGTCAGTGGGTGGGGTTGACAAATGCATTTGAAATTAATGTAATTAAAAAAAAATAATTTTTTTTTGTGTCTCTGTTTTCATAGGAAGAGGAGCCACATAACGAGTTCAGCGACGTGGAACGATTTGGCATAGTGGAGGTGGCTGGTAAGTATTTTGTTGCATACACTCTGAGTCATGAAATTAAAAAAAAATTATTTTTTTTGGCTATGTTTTTGCTTTTAAGCCTGCTAGCTTTTTACCTAACAGAATAAGCTGTTTACCTGTTGTGTAGAGGGATGGTGGAAGGATATCGCTCACTGTTGCAAGTTATTGTTTTATGACTTTAGGCCAAAGCAATAAACCTGAGGGCTCCTGGATTAGCAATCACAGCGATTAGCAAGTTTTTAATATGTTTGTATGTGAGTGATCTGACAAAGTGCCCATATTTATGCGTATGGATGTGTGTTAATATGTGAATGTGTGTGTTAATAAATATGAATTTATGTGAATGTACGACTATGTTTTAATGTATGTGGCTATGTGTAGGGTATGTTAATATGTGAATGTATGTATGTTTGTCTTGGTCATACTTGTATGGATATTTTGTCCTGTGCATGTGGATTTTTTTGTCTTTTAGTCTTTGTAAGAATCAAATACAGAAATGTCTTGAAAATATGAAAGCTGCTATTCAAGGAATAGCAAGACATTAAGTCTGTCCCATTTGTCTGCTTAAAGTTTGACTATGACAAAATAGTTTATGCACAGGTTCAGAAAGATGGGACTACTACTACATATCTGTGCCATACTTCTGTACCTTGAGAAAACATCAACTTTGCTTGTTCATTGATTGAACTTCAAAGATTAATCTGTGGAATGGTTAAGTAGATCATTTTGGAAAATGATGGCTCGTGTATTTAAAAAAATAAAAGAAAGGACTGGTAGATAGAAAAATTTAACAAAATTTACTTGTGTATCTGTTTTGGAAACCTTTTTAAAAAGATATTTAAAAAAGAATTTAGGTTCAGTATAATAATGCGCTCAAGAGATTAAAGGTTGTCTGGATGTAAATATCTTGTATACAATCTTTTCATGTAAATCAAAGCACGCACAATTTGTATTTTCACTTTGTTTTCTATTTCAGGTGACGATTTATACGGTCGGAAGGTCATTGTCCTATCTGCATGCAAGTTGCCCTCAAACAAAACGTTTGATCATCAGAGACTATTACAGTAAGCAGTTTTGGCTTTCTTTCTTTTCTCTTATGTGAAGTGCCCTTGTTAGTTGGGTTGTTTTTTTGTGTGTGTGTGTGTGTGTGTGTTTGTGTGTGTGTGTGTGTGTGTTGGGTGGCGACGATCAGGAGGTTCTTCATACACTACCAGGAAATACAGTTGAACTTGTTCTAACAGCCACCTGTCCAAGACAGTCACTTGTACCAACTACCAACAACCCCCCTCCACGTTTTATTTTAATGACATTGTCCAAGTCCAAGATGTTCACCTGCCTAAAACATTTGTTCGGCATCATGGTGAAATCAGGTGCTTGTCAAAATGATTAAAACGAAGAAACAGGTATTTTTCTGCTAGTTTGGCAATTCTCATCGAAATTTTTTTTGGCTCAGCACCTTTTATGTCGATATTTTAATAACACATGTCCATGTGTATTTGATTGGAAAACGTTGATTAAAGGCACAGAATATGTAATTTTTCAGTTTTCAAGGACTCTCAAGCTATTAAAGTTACCAAACTTTGATGGCCATTTTCTCACTAATTTTATCACTGAAACCAGGCGACCCCACCTCCTTCAATCACAAATATCTCAACTTCTATTCAAGATTTATGGGGGGAGGGTGGGGGCGTGGGGGGGGGGGGGGGGTGGGAGTAGTGGGGGCCAAAGTGTTCTCCACACACATGCAGGAAGTATAATCCTAATCCTCTCTGTGGCGTGTTTTATCCCCCCCCCCCCCCCCCCTTTGGAGGATTAGGGAGAGAGGGGGTTGGAGAAGATGATGATGGTGGTGGTCTAAAGGATCTTTACACACATGCAGGAACTGAATTTGTTCTGTTATCATTGTCCTGATCTGTTTCTGGCAAAATGGGGTTGTTATCCTTGTGGCTTTCTCTTTGCTACAACTCTTTTTTTGTTACAAAGTCCTTTCGTGAGTGATTGGCGGGTGTTCTGGTGTAGTTTGCTCCTTCTTTCCTAGAAAAAACTATTATGTTTCTCTCTCCTCCTTTTTTTTGGTGTTTGTTATTCTCTTGTAACACCTCAAATCTTGGGCACTTATATGACCTTATTGTGTTGCAAGTGCTTTAAAACTCTTACTAAAACTAAAGTCCTTCCATTTTGACGGAGTTGTCTTCTTCTTTCACTTGTCCTTTCTTTATCTTCTGTTGAGTGAAAAGTTCATCCACTGGTGGATGGAGGATGTTACTGGTGGGCTCTACTTCTTTTGTTTCCATTTGTTGTTTCCGTATGTCTTTCTTGCTTTTACTTTGCATATTATGGTTGTTATTGTGTCTGCGTGTTTCTCTTTACTCAAGCTCAGTGGTGATAACTATTTTTGGGTCACAATGTGCTTCTCATAGTTAATCCCTTAAACTCTTTAAACTTTGAGTTTTTTCCACCGTTTCCCAGAGTTTTTTCTATAGTCACCTAAACCTGGTGCACTATGTCTCATTGTAACCCCAAAAGCTTGCCTCCCAATTTCTAAATGGCGGAAACAACGGCTTAGTCATTACTAATAAACTTGGTTCGGGAACAGCTCTGAAAAACAAACAAAAGCTAGCACTAAATGAAATGAAACAGGTGTCACTAGCATCGGATGGCCAGCGTCCGATGGGGAACAGAGTTATTACCGCCAGACGCTCTCAGAGTCCGATGGGGTTAAAAGAGTTAAGGAAGTTACGGACTCATATGTCCAATCAATAGATCAAAGACCATGTTGTGGCACATTTTGAAGTATCAAACACGAATCAGAAACATAAATATGCATACTTATAAAGGGTGCACGTTGCAGCATGCCTTTTTAAATCTTGAATGAAGAAACTTGAGAGGGGATGGTTGGTTGGTGCTCTGGTGAGGTTTGCGCCCTCTTTTCTATCAAGCATCTGTCTTCCTGATCTCTCCTCCTTCTTTTTGGTGTTTGTTACAAGTTACTCTCTTGTAACACATCTAATTTTTAGCACTTATATGGCCTTTTTTGTTGTTGCAAGTGCCGTAAAACTCTTACTAAAACTAAACAAAAGGTTTTGAACTCAAACCCCAAAATACAAAAATGAGCTGAAAGTTTGATTTCAGGACGTGATTATTTTTTTTCTGATTTATTTTCAGGTACCTCAAACACACCCTTGACAAGTACGTGGAGCAGGACTATGTTCTGGTGTATTTCCACCACGGCCTTCACAGAGGGAACAAACCCAAGCTCTCATGGCTGTTGCAGGCCTACCGAGAGATTGACCGCAAGTGAGTAGTGGATGCTGCAGGTGGTATGTCCATTTGAGTTAAAAGTTTTCGGTAAAAGTAAAGTATTGCCGCGCTATTTCAAGCTACTTGATGCGCAACACCTGGAATCATCGTGGGCGCTCCATTAAGTCAGAGCTGGTATCATGCTGGGCTATGGAGTGGATGGCTCTGGTTAGAATTCCCAGGTGGGGGGGTTCTTGAACTTTGATAATTTTGTGGAGTTTTCAAGGCTTTCAACATATCTGGCCTCTTAAATACCCTTATATTTATGGGGTCATCATAGAGATCACTGTGGAGTTGCAGGTGAACCTCAAATGAACCATGGATGTTGCGGATACCGAAACTGCTAATTTAAGTTCAAGTCTTTTGTGGCTTTCCTATGAATATTATTAAATGAAACTTTGGCAAGTGCATACCTTCCAGATACATTGATACATCAAGAAAGTGACCTGCACTTAAGGCATCCGAATTTTCTGAAAACTTTTTGATTGACAAGTTTTTTAGACGATTTTTAAAGATTCCATATAAGGGTCCTACTATATTGCTGAAAAGATTTTTGCCATACATGTTTGAAGCATTTCATGTATGTACAAGCATGAAATTTATGGGTGGCAGGAGGGTGCCACTGGTAAGTCCTATTTCTTTTTTTCCCCTCTGTCAATTCTGATTGTCTGTCTTACGTTTTCTGAGCATGACTGTGTTTGTGTCAATGTGTATCACTTTACTCAAACAAACAAAACGGCATGGAGTTTACTTCTTTGCTTTTCTGCTTCTAGTACTTGTCTTTAGTCATGGAGTCTGTTGTTTCATGTTTCAGATACAAGAAAAATCTAAAAATGATGTACCTCGTCCATCCAACTAATTTCATCAAAGTCCTGTGGAACATTTTCCGTCCCATCATCAGGTATGCAAAGTTTTTCTTTCGATATTATATTAAAGATGTGCAGTTATAATGAAGCTTAAAGATCAAGTCCAAAAATTGCTGATGTTGTATTCTGTTTATTCATGTACTGAAAGGAATTACGCTCTGGTTTTATTAAGTTGCTTGAAGGTGGAAGAGATAGCATTTTCATTCTGACTGTATATCAGAATGGCTGCAACAATAAAATATTACAAAAGATACCCATGAAGTTCACATGACCTGACCGTTTCTATAAATGTAGAAAATTGACCTACTGAGATACATGTAAAGGCTCCTCAAACTCTCCTCATGTATTTTTGCGCCCTTGAACTTGTGCTGTACTGGAGAGTGAGCCCTTAAAGTTTTGTGTGCTCTTTAGATCCTTATTGTTTTTAATCAAACATGTCTGAAAAGTGAATTGGTTCGTAGTCAATAAATTATGTAACATTGTTGCAACTGAAAGTCTTAAGAACACTGTCAAAGCAGAAGGAATAAGAGAAGGAGACATTTTTATTGGTATATACATTTAATGATTTAGTTGGGTTTTTTTTAGTGGGATGGGTTAGTAAGTGTTCTAACGTGCTCAAGATGATGCAGTGCCTGTTAAAGCTAGAACCCAGACCGCCATTGAATCGGAAAAGTAAAGTAAAGTAAAGTGAAAGCTTTAATTTCCCATGGGATTTCTCATTTCTGTTTTCTTTTATTGTATTGTGGTAGAGAGAGGAATCATAAATAACAGATTCTAAATGAATCTTTCATGCATTCTTAAACAAATTCTGTATCATGCATATAATGTAGACTGGGTTTTTTTTCAAATTGCAAAAGCCTAACAGGTGCCTTGGGGGGTGAGTGATAGTGCTTTCCAGAGGGAGTAATGATTGTTACAACTACTTATGGTTTTGATGATTTTGACAAAGGGTGTTAGTTATGGAAACTACAATGATAATATTTGTGATAATAATGATGATTACAATAAGACTAGTTTGGGAAAAATTGTGGATAGCTGACATTGAAAGTCTTTAGAGCATGAGAATAGACATATCACAGATGGTTTAGTTTAGGATAGTGGGTAGTTGGAGGGTGCTACTGATAGGTCCTACATCTCCACCTTCCTTGTTATTTCTGTCCGTCTGTTTTACTTTTTCCCAACACTTTATGACCATTTATGAGTCGATGTGCTTCTCTTTACTCAAATAAATAAACAAACAAGCAAACAAATACTTTACGATACCCAGCTTTGATAAAGGCAGGTTGTTGACAATAAATATGCTGGGCTTTGAGTGACCCCAGTATTAACAATGTGCAGTGGGTGGTTGGAGGGAGCCACTGGTAGGTCCTACCTCTTTACTTTCCCTCTGTTTTTTTCTGTCTGTTTGTCTTACTTTTTCCCTGCACTCTAAATGACCATTATTGTGTCGATGTGCTTCTTTTTACTCAAACAAACAAAAACAAACAAAACAAATACTTTAGATTACCCAGCTTTAAAAAAGACAGGTTGTTGACAATATTATGCTGGGCTTTGAAAGATGCCAGTATCAACGATGTGCTGTTGTAAGATCGTTTCTCCTCCTCCTCACCCCTGAACAGTGTCAAGGTGGGCTCTAAGATGATGTACGTCAACTACCTGGTGGAGCTCAAGAGACACCTCCCCTTTGACCAGCTGGCCATACCGCAGCCCGTGCTAGAGTGAGTTGCATTTACTTTTTCCTTGGGTGGTTCGCGGGTGCTCTGGTGTGGTTTGCTCCTTCTTTCCTATCAAACACCTATCATCCTTATCTACCCTCCTTTTTTATGTTTGTTACTCGCTTGCAACACCTCTAATCTTCTGACACTCATATGACCTTATGCAGTTGCAAGCACCGTAAAACCTCTCATCATCATCATCCGGTGCCTTGCCGACTGGCGTGGGCGATCATGGACCTCCACTTCCATCTGTCTTTCGAAGCAGCAATGGTGTCTGTTGTTCTTGCTGCTCTACTAAAAAACAAAAACAAAAAAAAAACAACCTTACACATGGGTCTCAGTATTCTGCTATTTAGTGGATTTTCGCTACCGCCATTTCCTCCACTAAACTCCGCTACTGCGACAACGGGCCAATCAGAAAGAGAGTTGCTGGGAGGGGCACCTCCCAGTAATGCGCCACCGCTTTCTGAACATAATCAAGGTTGTAAATATTTGGTAAGTGACTCTTTTACTTGGAGTCATCTTCCAAACTCTCAAATTGGTATGAAATAACATTGCTTTGATAAATTGATGGTTTTTATTTCAACATTCTAGTGTTGAACAGTATCATAATAATAATGGGTGTCTGTCTAAAATGGCCCTTTTTTAAAATTCTGAGTTGAGACCCCTGCTTACAACACCACACTATTTTTAGCCCCCACTTCTCTCTGGCCCAGGTTATTCTTTGAGTCCTTGACTCCTCAGGCACAATTAGTACTGATTGTGTCAGCAAATTTTATAGACATTAATTTTAAAAAAATCTGTTAAGCTTTTCTTTGAAGTTGTAGAATATAACACATAAAATATTTTTGCTGGATTGCAGTTAAAGTAAGCAACTCAGTTTGAGATGGCCTGTGCCCTGTGAGGGAAATATACGTGGCTGAGACTGTAAGGGTTAAGAGAACACTATCTACTTTGCCCTTTTATCTTCTTTAATATCGTTATGTTTTTTTGTGTTTTTCACTACCCTATCAATTCCTCCTGTCTGTTTGTCTGTCTGTCTGTCTGTCTGTCTGTCTGTCTGTCTGTCTGTCTGTCTGTCTGT
>NW_004797281.1:2118871-2121100 GCF_000002075.1 Aplysia californica | reverse complement strand
CCCCCCCCTTCCACTTCACCTCCATTTTCAAAACGAAACCGCGACTTCACATGACCGCCCGCGTAGAGGGATGCGTTCCAGCTGTCAGTTTCCCCAAGTCGATATAATTTACCCTGGGCCATGCCCCCTCTCGTATCTCGCGCGAGAGCACGAAGTTCACCCTACTTCACCTGGCCAGATAGAGGAGAGTGATATTACTCTGGTGATACACGGTTATATCATTACAAGAATATTAGGAAAAGTTTCCACGCTCTACGCTCTAACACGTCTAGTTATACGCTCTGAGCGTAAACTTTCCATGTGGGTGGTTGGTCGGTGCTCTGGTGTGGTTTGATCCTTCTTTCCTATCAAACGCCCTATCGTCCTGATGTCTCCTTCTGTTTTATGTTTGTTGCTCTCTTCTTGTTACACTTCTAATCTTCGGCACTTATATGACCTTATTGTGTTGCAAGTGCCGTAAAACTCTTACTGAAACTAACAAACGCTCTTATACGTCTAGTTATACGCTCTGAGCGTAAAGTTTCCATGTGGGTGGTTGGTGGGTGCTCTGATGTGGTTTGCTCTTTCTTTCCTATCAAACATCTATCATCTTTATCTCCTTTCCTTCTTATTTTTGTGTATGTTACTCTCTTTCATTACATCTATTCTTCGGCACTTATGTCATCTTATAGTGTTGCAAGTGCCGTAAAACTCTTACTAAAACATAAAGTTTCCAGCATTTCGAATCACGGTCTATTGAAGACCCGTCATATCATCATAATTATGTCTAGGAAAAGCAACTTTTGCTTGTCCCCTCGCCCCTCTCAATCCCCCACAGTGTGTGTGTGTGTGTGTGTGTGTGTGTGTGTGTTTGTGTGTGTATGTTTGTGTGTCTTCTTGGGCAGTATCGACCTGGTCTGCCTGGTCTGAGTCTTTCAGGTGTAACTAGAGTGACTTGGAACCTATCTTTCAGGATATTGATGGTAGGATGGGAGCAATGAAGTATCCGTGCCACTCTACGAGCCGATAGTACAACTTGGAGTATTTAAATTGCCCAACAGCGCTCTTCAGAGCGTAATTAAACCTTAGCATCTTGTAGAGCAATTTATTTAAGTAAAAAAAACCCAGCTGGAATGTGTATGTGACGTGTTTTTTTTCGGTTTTTAAAATCGCCAATGTGTTGATCTAAACACAATTTAGACAATTTTAAAATTTCAGCGGAGCTTAAGTTACAAAACATGTTAATTTGCACGTGGGTCGCGTCACCACGTGGTTAAATTTTTGCTCAAGACAAAAGATCAGAGCGGAGTCATTATTGGGTACATGGTAGATACCTAACTGATGTGTGAAATGTCGCCCACTAACTGGCGTGAATACAGACGCAGTTACAAAAAACAAAGTGGAAAGTTTCTGTTGCCGCTGTATTTATATACAATATATTACCACGTCCTCACCGGTCTTTTTTTTCTACCACTTCTATATTTATTTCTTCCTCTTATGATATCCACGTTCGAACCCAATAAATATCAAGTAAATCAATGGAGAACTCGAATCTAAAGATATCGTTCTTGTTAGTTCAACTCATCGATCTAAGTAGACAATGTTTTATACTACCGTGATGAAGAGACGTGTTGACTGGGTGTGTGGGTGGTTGCTGAGTGATCTGGTGTGGCTTGCTCCTTCTCTCCAATCAAACATCTGTCGTCCTTTTCTTTTCTCCTCCTTTTTTGTGTGTCTGTTACTCTCTTGTAACACCTCTCTAATCTTCGGCGCTTGTACTTGTTTGACTTTATTGTGTTGCAAGTGCCGTAAAACTCTTACTAAAACTAAACTGAGCATGGCTGAGTGTACATTTTTTGCCGTTGCCGTAAGGATGATGATGTGCGTCAGTGGTGGGCTTATAAAGGATTCTCGCCAAGCGGCAATGGTTTGTTTGTTTGTTGGTTTTTAAAAATTATTCTTTTCCTTTTGTTTCTTTCCATTTTGGCAGCTGATTGACATTACCAGGACTGCTGATTTTTCACGAGATAATAATGACGTGTGGATTTTTATTTTTTCGTAGAAATTTAGCGGTACCCTACTTGTTGGCATATCTGAATATATTGCTAGTCTTTGTCAGTCGAATGCAATTTTTCTTCTTGTGCCTCTTTCTGTTTTTGTATATCTTCCATCAGCCCACCCTTCTCTGTCTGTCAGTCTGTCTGTCTGTCTGTCTGTCTGTCTGTCTGTCTGTCTGTCTGTCTGTCTGTC
>NW_004797281.1:2115489-2117393 GCF_000002075.1 Aplysia californica | reverse complement strand
TTAAAGAAGTATTTTACGGCTCTCGCAACTGCATAAGGTCATATGAGCGCGCAGGAAACATTAAACATTTTTCAGTTTGTAGGAAATTTTGAATTTTCCCCGGATGGCGGCCGAAGCCTACTCTTATCGATTTCGAACCACCAAGGGATCTTTAACGTTCGCAACTTGCACAGGGGTCCTCCGAGATTTTTCGCCCTTATCCGAGAAGGCAAGGTGTATATCTTACATACCAGCTTCCAGAAGATCAGGGGTGTCCCTGAAAGACAGCAGTAAGAAGAAGCCGAGGAGTAGCAGTAGACTGCAGAAAGAGCCTGTAGCCCAGAAGGGGGGTGGGGGTGAGGAGGTAAGAGGGGTAGGGGCAGAAAAAGGAGACAAAAGCGGACGACAGAATATTGTTAAAGAGCAGGAAAGGATGTGAAAGGAGAACATTTTTAGAAGAAAATGTTCCGTGTCTGTTCGGATTCGAACCAGGGACCATTGAATGAGAAGCGAACACCTTAACCTTCAGACCACGAGAGCCCCGTGTCTTGTTTTCACTGTGTCTGGGGCAGATGTTTTAGCGCGCTGTCTCCGTAGATTTCCCTTTTCCCACGTTAGGTTTGTTTGTGTCTTGTTTTTATTTTGTTATCGTTTGTGTGTGCGTGTGTTTGTGTGTGTGTGTGTGGGGGGAGGCGATGGGGCATCTTGATGTCAGAGGTTAGAATCGCCCCTGTCTGAAGTTTTGGTTGCAACGGTGCCCAATGGTTGTGTGCAATCCATCTTGTGCACGACTTTATAAAAAATGTTTGACGTACGATCAGTGATTTCATTCTTCTCCAAAGTCGAATTACCGTTGTGGTCGTTCTCTTTGTGTAGTGATGACACCACTGCTGAACTCTCGACTTCTGGGAGTTGCTTCGTGTGAGACTTGACTATCGTGACCACTTGTCTGGGTCGTATCGGATATGGACGTTAGGTGGAGTTCTGGGTTGTTGTTGGGTTTTTTTTTGTGGTAACCTTAATGTGTTGTTTAGTTTTAGTAAAAGTTTTACGGTACTTTCAATATAAATAGTTCATATAAAGACCGAAGATTAGAGGTGTTACAAGAGAAAACATGGTATAAACAATAGAGGTGTTTGAAAGGAAATAAGGACAAACCACACCCTAGCACCCGCCAACCACCCATATTGACAGCGTTGAATAGGGCGAAAGGGTCATAAATATACAATACACACTTCATCGCATCGCTGCACAATACCTGCTCCATATTTATTTCAAATTTATGAAGGTGTAGGGCGTTATGGTTAGTACATAGGGAGCACAGTACAAAATTTCTGATGGTTTGCAGTGTCAAGACAGAGAGCTTTTAGAAATGTAATGTGTCACCGTTGTTGCCTTTTAGTTGTGCGGTTTACTTGTCGTGCCAACATAATAAATATGTTTATGTTGAAAGGAACGTATTATGTTCCAAATGACCTTAAAACCCGGCCTGATGATGTCATAAGTAAGTTGTAAGACAAGAGTAAAGTTTAATATGTCATTTCGCAATAATGTATCAACCCCCCCCCCAAAACAACAACAACAACAAAAAACAAAACAAAACAACAACAAACCAAAAAAAAACCCAACATAATTTTGTCTTCCCTTTCACGAGGTATCAAAGATTTTGGATGCGGTTATGTAAGAATAAAGTGCAACAGAAGCCGAGGTAGACCAAACGTAAATTACGTAGGTAAAGCACTTGAACAAATGGATGACGGGAAACGACCAGGATGACATCGATTGTTTTTGTTTTTTGTCATCTGAGCAAAGAAATATATGGCGGACGATGATTGCTGATGTCTGTTTAATATCTGGCACTAGAAGAAGAAAAAGAAGAAGAAGAAGAAGAAGAAGAAGAAGAAGAAGAAGAAGAAGAAGAAGAA
>NW_004797281.1:2111539-2112956 GCF_000002075.1 Aplysia californica | reverse complement strand
GTCTATCTGTCTTTCTTGTTCCCAGCACTAAATTTACCATTGTAGTGTCGATGTGCTTCTCTTTGCCCAAACTCAAGCTCCGTCTCTCCCGTCAAACATCTGTCGTCCGTATCTTTTCTCCTTTTCTTTGCATGTTACTCTTTCATAGTAACACGCCAATCGTTGTATGTTACTCTTTTGTAGTACCATGCCAATCTTTGTATGTTACTCTTTTACAGTAACACGCCAATCGTTGTATGTTACTCTTTTGTAGTACCATGCCAATCTTTGTATGTTACTCTTTTATAGTAACACGCCAATCTTTGTATGTTACCCTTTTGTAGTACCACGCCAATCTTCGACTTTTGTATTAACTATTTATGTTGCAAGTGCCCTGGAACTTGAACAAAAACTGTGAAGTGTTGTGACTGCAACCAGCTTGTGTTTCGCGCGCTCATATGACCATAATATTATGCAGTTTCGAGCGCCGTAAAACTATAACTAAACTAGCTCTAACTAAAACTAAAAAGAAACCAACAAACGAAACATCTCTTCCTCTTTTTCGTTGTATGTTCCTCTTGTCTAATATTCGACACATACATAGCCTAATTAATTATGTTGCACGTGCCGAACAACTTTTACGACAGCTTTAGAAAATAGCAACAAACGAAACATTTCCTTCTCCCATTTCTGTGTATGTTCCTCTCGTATAACACCTCTAATCTTCGGCACTTACATGACCTAATTATGTTGCAATTACCATACAACTTTTTACTAAAACCGGCGAAAAGAAGAAGCAGAAAATACAAAACAAAACGTTTGCCCCCTTTTCTCTGTTTGTTCCTCTCGTATAACACCTCTAATCTTCATATCACCTACATGACCTAATTATGTTGCAATTGCTGTAAGATCTCCACAAAACTTAAGGGGCTGCAACTAAGCAAAAGAACGGTAATTTGGAGAGACGCTGGGATTTGTAACTGCGTGCCTCTGCTGCTCACGTAAGACATTGCTGCGTCTGTAGTCTTTGCTGCTTGTCTCCTTACTCGACATTACATGACCGATCTGGGTCGGCAGTGAACTCCGTGAAAAAAGTTTACCGCCGCCTCTGTACTCTCTGTATGTCTTTCTTCTCTTTTTTTCTGTCTGTCTCTGTCTCTATCTCTGTCTCTTTGTGTCTCTGTCTCTCTCTGTCTCTGTTTCTCTGTCTCTCTCCTCTGTCTCTCTGTCTGTCTGTCCCTCTCCATCATTCTATACAAAAATTTTGTCTGTTTGTCTGTCTGTCTGTCCCCCTCCCCCCAAAAAACGAACAAACAAGCAAAACAAAACAAAACAACAAACAAACCGAAAACCCAACAAGAAACAAAAATCACATATTATTAATATATCGAAAAACAAACGCCAAACGGGGATTTTAAAAAATGAAGGAAAGGGGGGG
>NW_004797281.1:2104367-2105758 GCF_000002075.1 Aplysia californica | reverse complement strand
ACTGAAAATATTAGGTGTGTCCCGCGCGCTCATATGACCTATGCAGTTGCGAGCGCCGTAAAACACTTTACAAAAACAAATATTGCCTTATTGTGTAGCAAGTGCCGTAAAACACTCACTGAAACTGAAGATTGTACTCAATCAAAATTCTCGCCCTGATGAATTATCCTGGCCTTGTGGTACAAGTGGCGCACCGGTTGTCCTTTGACCCCATCTCCTCTCTTCTTTAAGTGGTTACCGTGGGTGGTTGGTGGGTGCTCTAGTGTATCTTGCTCCTTCTTTCCTATCACACGTTTATCGTCCTTAGCCCCCCTCCTTCTTTTTGTGGGAGGTTGGCGAGCGCCACTGGTAGGTCCTAGTTCTTTGCTTTCCCTTTGTTGTTTCTGTCTGTCAGTCTTTTACTAGCACTAAATGACCATTATTGTGTCTATGCACTTCTCTTTACTCAAACAAACAAACAAACCTTTGTTGGTGGTTGGCGGGTGCTCTGGTGTTGTTTGCTTCTTCTTTCCTATCTAACATCTGTCTTCCCTTTCTCCCCTTCTTTTTATGTTTGTTACTCTCTTGTAACACCTCTAATCTTCTGACGCTCATATGACCTTATGCAGTTGCGAGCGCCGTAAAACCTCTACTAAAACTAAAAACAAACCTTCTTTTTTGTATTGTATCTCTCTTGCAACACGGCACTTACATGGCCTTATTGTGTTGCAAGTGCCGTAAATCACTCACTTAAACTAAAGATTGTACCCAAACAAATTTCTCGCCTTGATGGATTGTACTGGCCTTGTGGTACAAGTGGCGCACCGGTTGTCCTCTGTCCTGGCCCCGCTTTTCTCTAAGTGGTTACTGTGGGTGGTTGGCGGGTGTTTTGGTGTGGTTTGCTCCTTCTTTCTTATCAAACATCTATCGTCTTCATCTCCCCTCCTTCTTTTTTATGTTTGTTATTCCCTCGTAACACCTTTAATTCTTCGGCACTTATTTGACCTTATTGTGTTGCAAGTGCCGTAAAACTGTTATGAAAAAAAAATCCGACATCTCCTCCCCCTTTTTTTTGGTATTTATTACTCTCTTGTAACACCTCTACTCTTCGACATTTATTTGACCTTATTGTGGCGCAAGAGCTGTAAAAACTCTTACTAAATCTAAAGTGGTTACGACATGTTCTCGGAACCTTGTGTACTACGCAAGTAACAGGGATGCGGTTTCCCCCGTAGTTTTCCGTTGTTTCCGCTATTTGACCAGAAGAACAGTTCTTATTCTAAGCCTTTGTTTCAGAAGAACAGTTCTTATTCTAAGCCTTTGTTTCAGAAGAACAGTTCTTATTCTAAGCCTTTGTTTCAGAAAAACAGTTCTTATTCTAAGCCTTTGTTTCAGAAGAACAGTTCTTATTC
>NW_004797281.1:2090018-2101179 GCF_000002075.1 Aplysia californica | reverse complement strand
TGTCTGTCTGTCTGTCTGTCTGTCTGTCTGTCTGTCTGTCTGTCTCCCGCCTCCCTCCTCTCCTGTCTGTCTGTCTGTCTGTCTGTCTGTCTGTCTGTCTGTCTGTCTCCCGCCTCCCTCCTCTCCTGTCTGTCTGTCTGTCTGTCTGTCTGTCTGTCTGTCTGTCTGTCTCCTTCTCTCCCTCTCCCTCCGCCTCCTTTCCTCCCTCCTCTCCCCTATCAGCACCCCATACCGTCGGACGTAGCCCCGGATTGCCGTAAATTATCAGGAAGAAATACGGGCGGAGCAGACTCCGGTTTCCCCAAAAAGCGTTTGGCGAAAACGCGCAAAAAATGCGGAGACGAGGTGCGTCGACCGGGCGAATCTCATCTGTCTTGGCCGTCCCGTTTCCATCTCGTAAGCCAGTTGTTTCCCTTGGCGAATCGTGCCAATGATTGCGACGGTGGTGTTGGGGGCGATACTATGTCGTGTATAGTAGTAGTCGCTCGCAGTTACTCATACCGGTTACTAAGATTTTATATGCTTGAGTAGGCTAAGCATCAGAATGAAGCGACTGGGTGATGGCGCCATTGGTATATTATTATTAAAGTAGTTTAGGTCCTACTTTAAACAACAAACAAACAACTACCCCCCTCTCCCCCTGTCGTTTCTGTCTGTGCGGATGGTTGAGGTTATAACCACGTCATAATTTTTTTTCTTAGTCTCAATTGTTCCTGTCTCTGTCGGATGTTTGAGAGTGTCATTGGTAGTTCTTTTTTTGTTTTTTGTTGGGGTTTTTGGCGGTTGTTTGGAGGGCGCCACCGGTGGGTCTTGCTGCTTTTATTTCACTCTGTTGGGTCTGTCTATCTTGCTTTTCCCCTTTACTAAAGGGCTGTTGTTATGCCGATGCGCTTTTATTCACTCAACAATTACTTCTACATATCGAAGCCTCTGATATAGAGATTAAGGGCTTTGCCGTCGCACTCAGAAGACCTGAGTTCGATTCCCGACATTTTTATATCTTTTTTTCGAGTATCTCCGTCTTTCTGCTGAGACTTTGTATCCCTCTTAGTCTGGATTGGGCAGATTTGTAGCAGCCCGCCTCCTGAATATACAAAGTGTCGATAAGGACGTAAATTTTCTACAATTGCATAAAAAAACAACCCCTCCCCTTCTTTAGACGCGACGATCGTTATTTGTTATTATATTTACCCAACAATGAGTTTTTCTAAAGGTTACTTAAAAAGAGCAATGTATTTGCATTTATAAAATGGAGACCCCATGAGTCCCATCTTGAAATCCCATTCAGCCAGTATCCGTTTCTTAGTATTCGGACCAGTTAAACCAACACCGAGTATTCGATTAGCGTTAATTCCTGGACATCTTCTCGCGGATTAGTATTGTGTCCTAGTGTGGCGTAGGGCGGTAACCAACCATCCCCTTTCCTCCAGTGACTGTGGGGCCCTAACATAACGAGGTGCATGCTCCTCACTGACCGTCAGAGTTGTCATAAAAGTGGACAGTGCTTCTTCTAGTCTCGCCTCACCCCCCGACTCCCGTCTCTGATAGCTCTGTGACGCGGGCACGCTTTGGCGGCTCTTTTCGTTTCCGCCTCCACCTCTTCCTTTTATTAATCGCGTTTTATTTGTGCTGGTTGTTTCTTTGGTGCTTTTTTCTTTTCTTTTCAAAGTTTGTTTTGCGAAGTTGTTGAATTCCTGAACCAGCCGTGTGCTGTGTGATGGTGGTCGTGGTGGTATCCGGTGATTGGTCGGAAGTCTTGGACTAGACTTTTATAAGAACCTTACGTGTAGTGTAGAGGTTCTCTCCCCCCACCCCCCCCCCCCCCCAAATCGCAGGGAAGATGGCCCACCTCGTTGTTTGTCCGCGCTACTGCGACTGGACGACTGTCTGTCATGGGCCGGGGATTACCCAGGATTACTGCCCACTTGTGCCTCCTTGGGCAAAACAACGGGAGAAGAATGGGGAAACTTCTGAAATGATAGTAAATGAAGCCAGTTCGTGTATTTCTTTGCTCATTTCGCACGGGACTCAAGTTTGAATCGCTCGTTTTCCTTCATTTGTACTGTGTAATTTTTTCCCCGTTTCATTCCTGTTTAAAGGATTTGGGGAAAAAAAGACCGCTGCTCTACCAAAGATATGTTTGAATTTTTTTGGTGAAACATGAGGAAAGCAACCCACTTGTTTCTGTGGTAATTTGGCGGAATACCAGACGTAAAAACAAAACAATTCTTTTTTTGTGTGTGTGTGTGTGTGTGTTTGCACGATGCAACATATCGTTTTTATGTCGGTTGTTTCCAGCATTCTGTGGGAACAAACAAGAGAAAGTGAACGATTTGAGAATGTCGGTGAAGGAGGCCATCCTAATTCCCTGTGTGTACATGTGGCTCGTGACTGTTCATGAATCCACCTGCCTTTGTTGTAGTTATACGGCATAACCTAGTAATATATTCCTGTTAGCACGATTAATGTTGTCAGCTTCGCTGGGAAACAAAGAAATATATTAATAAGATTCACTAGAACCAGTGAAAGAAAAAAGAAACCGACGCACACACCCGCCCAACTCATACTCCTTTGTTCTTTATGTTTATTAAGAGAGCTAACGAGACTGCTTGTCGTCGGTTGTTGAAATGGGAGAGGTGATGCTTCACTCTGTACAGGGGATGCTGGCCAAGAAGCGTTACGTCCATGCGTGTGTGTGTGTTGTCTGTGTATTTATACCAACGAACGCTGCGTTCAGCGTGTTGTGTTCTGACATTATTCGCGCGGCAAAGTAAGACCTGCCAGTTGGGATTCTTCACTCTTCTTTCTCATGAATGTTTTGGAGAAATTTTCCCTCGTCAACGGCTTTTATCCTCTCCAGACAAACGAGTTTGCTTAACAGTAATTTTCATTTCAGTTCAGGCTGCAAAGTTTTGCGCAACTTGCTCTGTTACTTCGTGTGCAATACCTTCAGTTTAAGATTTTATTTATATAGAGTGTGTAGTTTTCAGAATTTAGCTTTGTTCACGGATACCATCTGTGGTTTTTGCAGAGCATTGATTTGACAATTTTGTGTTGATCTTCACCTTTTGGTATATTTATATTATCTGCGGGAGATAAAGCGTGGCCTCAACGCCAGAGATTGAGCAGTTGACTATTGCAGCAACGTGGACTGGGATTTACTGAATTGCAGTCTTTTTTGTTACTAGTTGGTGTTTTTGTTGTTGTTCAAATCGTTTATTTCTGTTGGAGAGTTTATCCACCCGATAATGTGTTGACCACCGAGGTGGGCCTGCCATACCATGATTGATTCCGGCCCCGCGCCCAGGTGTTCTCCCAAACCGCTGTCTCGGGTGGTGCCTGAGGACAGTGCAGACGTCACCACGGAGTCGGCTTACCCGTGGGAGACTCGTGGTGGCGTGCCTGAGAGAGACGAGCGCACTGAGGGGTTTTCTGAGGGTGGAAGAGAGGACAATAATATTCAGAGTAAGGGCTCAGAGCCGAACAGGACACTCACTACTGACGAGAACATGAAGGGCTCCACTTCTTTTCAAAATGCCTTTTTGTCCGGGCGGCCACTATCTCTGTTTAGAGATGACTCACTTCTGGATAGTGACGATAGTTCTCGTGTGGACGACGGGGATTCGGGGAGCATGAGTTCCAATTCTTTTGAACACCTATCGCTTGTAGCGCACCCGCCTTCCGTGCTGCGGGATGTAGACGGCGTCCTTGAGGACACACGGTGTGATAACGTGACCAACAGCGGAGATGCCGGACACGGTGAGGAAGGACATAACGCCGTGCCTCCGCACAACGTGACCAGGAGGCGGGCGGGGAAAGTGCACGGTAAGGACAGCGCTGTGGAGCCCGTGCGGATTGTTCCACATAGCTACAGGTGGGGGTTTTGTCCGGACCGAGCAGATTTCTGTGTCGTGGACTCGGTCAAGGAACTGACCTCCTGCCCTTCTGGTCAAGCACAGAATTCCCCGGTACAAGTAAGCCGGGATGGCTCACCCGAAGAGCTAGACGCCAAATCAAACGCCACTACCGAGGCCGAGATGCTTTCTATGCCAATGGTTCGGAGTGTGTCTGAAGACCAAGGGTTTCTGGATTCTAACGCCGAATATGAGACGCGGAGTACTTTGGATAGTGCCAGTGTTCCAACTATTGGTTCCGAGAAACTCGAGGTGAAGTGTTCAGAAAATGGCTCCGACATCAGTGACGCCTCCTCCAGCAAAGACGACTTTTACTCGTGCCTGAGTAACGTAAACTCCAGCAACGGAGAGTTGAAATACAGTGCTGTCTGTGACTACGCGGCTTTTGCCAGCGATTTGAGCCCACGCGACCCGCAGGCAGAACGATGCCAGATCACACTGACTTCGAGCCAGTGTGAACTGGATATATGTGAGTGCGGTCCCAGTCAGGAACCCGAACAATGTCCATGCAGCTGTTGCCAGTCCAAGCGTTTCGATTTGGACTCCGGTGGTAGGAGCGATCTGGCTTCTAGCAGAAGTGACTTAGGTTCGAGTAGAAGCGACTTGGGTCGAAGCCTCGACGACTTGAACTCGAGTCGGAGCAATTTGGATCTGAGCAAGAGCGACTTTAGTCTGAATAACTGTGGGAAAGAGATTGATTTCTCTCCCTTGTCCGCTTCCACACCGTGTCGAGGAAAGGGCAGGACCCAGGTTGTAGATCTTGAGTCTCCTTCCGAACTGACGCCCCCAACGAATTCCGCTCAGCAGAATGATAACCGCGACCTGTTGTTTGCCTCTGATCGTTCCTTCGACCTGGACAGTGACCTTTGTGACCCCGGCTACAACAACAATGACCAGCTTGATGTTACCAGTTGGATGTTTACTGTTGACCCAAATGTACGATCCACTGGTGCATCAGACGACCTGGAGAGATATTGCAGAAACGATGAGTCTGACGGAGACGTTTCTGTTACCGACCGTGGCACAACAAAGAGCCCGTCCCCGTCGAAAGAGATTCCCTCTGATTGTGATAACCACGTCCACGGAGACGTCGACGTTGGGGTTCGAGCGGACCGTCCATCTGAACACGACGACGGGGAATGTCGCGTGAAAAGACAGAAGGAGTCCCGCCGGCGCTTGAAAGAATTATTTCCTTCGCAGTCGGATGTTGGATCTACCCCAAGATTAAATTCTCACAAGACCAGCGAACTGTTTAAGGGCGATTCTGGTATCCCCTATTCTTCTAATATTTCTATCAACGAGTCTTCGATTCTTCCGGATATCCACGAATCTTGCATTCTTTCGGATATCCACGAATCTTCGAATACTTCGACCTCTGAAACTCTGGTGCCGACAAGTCCCGGGTCCGACAACGGTCTGCTCACAGGAGATGGTGCGCCGCACTCGTCACCGCCTACGCCAACGTCCAGGCGTAGATCAAAGTCGGCCACGATGAACTGCCTCAGGTCTGTGGGCCTAGCCCTCCGCCGACTTCCCAGCCCGGCCAAAAACCTGCACGCCGCGCGATTCTTCAGCGGCTCGCACAAGTGCACGTACGACCTGGAGCTGGCCTCTATGGCTTACTTCCGCTCCTGCCCGTCGTCGCCCGTGAAGCAGCGGATGAAGAGGAGCTTCACGCTTCTGGAGAAGTCTTATTCCTCCTCCTCCTCTTCTTCCTCCACGTCTTCCTCTCCCGTGAGCTCACAGCCGCCGACACATCCCTCCTCGCCGCTCTCATCCGCACCAAGAACTTCTCTTTCATTGCCTCTGACGTCGTCGTCGTCGTCGTCGTCGTACCCAGCACCACTCACCTCCTCATCATCGCACCCAGTGACCCCCACCTCCTCTTTTTCGGCGATAGAATCATCAGCTCACGCGTCACAGCTTCTATCCCACCATCACCCTCCTCCCTCGCCGTCCTCCGATTCTGCAGACACCTCATCTTTAACCTCGACGTCGGCCCTGGTCACATCCGCCGAGTCGAGCCGGATTACTGGTAACCCCTCTCTCCCTTCTCACCAGCCCCACCATCATCCTCCTCAACCTCCTCCCTCCCTCCCATTCCTGGGTCTGCGAGGCCGCTCAGTGTCTGTGGACGGATGCACCACCTTGCCGTGCCGGTGCCGGCGCGCCGCCCAGTGGGACGGAACTGACGTCACCACCGGAAGTAAAGCAGGGACCGTGCGCCTCCGGAAGATTTCCTACGCTCATGCGTCGTACGTATGGTGCGGCGATACGCTTCTGGCTTCGGGTGAAATGTACGTGGGTAATTTTGCAGTGTTATTGGTGTTCGTATCGCTTTATTTTTTCATCTCCAAGGCTGGAAGTATTCATGGGTTTACAGTAAAACCTGCTCAAATTCTGTCTGTCTGTCTGTCTGTCTGTCTGTCTGTCTGTCTGTCTGTCTGTCTGTCTGTCTGTCTGTCTGTCTGTCTGTCTGTCTGTGAAGGGGGTGAGATAAGGGCGGTAGATTTTGACTGGAAAGAGACACACAGTGAGAGACAGACAGACACCCCCTCCACACACACACACCGACACACACACAGATAGAGAGAGAGGGAACGAGAGAGGCATGGAGAGAGAGAGAGAGAGAGAGAGAGAGAGAGAGAGAGAGAGAGAGAGAGAAAGATAGATAGAGAAAGGAAGAAAGAGAAAGAAAGAGAAGAACAGATTGGACATTTTTATGTCGTTTGAATTGAACAACACTTCTTTTAATTTCAAACGTTCACGAGCTATACAGCATGTCCACCGTCCCCACCTCCTCACCCCTACCTGTGCCCCACATTCTCTCCGTTTCCCTCTCCCGAAGCCAGCAGCAGTGGTTCTCAAACTCTGTGGTCGTTCCCCCTTATTGCCACTTGCCACTGACAGATTGCGTCTCTCTCACTCACTCACTCACTCACTCACTCACTCACTCACTCACTCACTCACTCACTCACTCACGGTGGGTAGTTGGCGGGTGCTCTGGTGTGGTTTACTCCTTCTTTCCTATCAAACATCTGTCGTCCTTATCTCTCCTCTTTCTTTTTTGTGTATGTTACTCTTTTGTAAGTCATAATCTATTCTTCGGCACTTAAGATAACCTTATTGTGTTGCAAGTGCCGTAAAACTCTTAGTAAAGCTAAAAAAAACCCTCACTCACAGACAGATATATATATATATATATATATATATATATATATATGTATATATATATATATGTATATATATATATATATGTCTCGAGAGAGAGAGAGAGAGAGAGAGAGAGAGAGAGAGAGAGAGAGAGAGAGAGAGAGAGAGAGAGAGAGAGAGAGAGAGAGAGAGAGAGAGAGAGAGAGAGAGAGACATGAACATATTGGAATTATCTATATGGCTAGAGTTGTTCTACTCCACTACATTTCTATAATTTCAAACGTTCACGAGCTATAATATTATCGTTTGTCCACCACACCCCCTCACGTCCACCTGTGTCCCCCAACCTCTCCCTCTCCCTCTTCCTCTTCCTCTCCCTCTTCCTCTCCCTCTCCCTCTCCCTCTCCCTCTTCCTCTCCCTCTCCCTCTTCCTCTCCCTCTTCCTCTCCCTCTTCCTCTCCCTCTCCCTCTCCCTCTCCCTCTCCCTCTCCCTCTCCCTCTCCCTCTCCCTCTCCCTCTCCCTCTCCTCTGCCCAGCAGCAGTCGTTCCCCAACTCCGTGGTCGTTCCCACTGGTTGCCACTTGCCACTGACAGATTGCGTCCCCGCCAGGGGTCCTTCTAGGGTCAGCTTACGAGGCACCTGTTGTGTTGACCCCTTTTTATAATTATGACCTCTGTGGGTTCGTGGGTGGTTGGTGGTTGCCCTGGTGTCGTTTGCCCTTTCTTTTTCTGTCAATTGTCTCTCGTCCTTATATATCTCCTCCTTCTTTTGTTTGTCTTATGTTACTCTCATAGTGTAGTTTTAGTAAGAGTTTAACGGCACGTGCAACACAATAAGGTCATAATGTAAGTGCTGAAGATTAGAGTTGTTACAAGAGAGTAACAAACATAAAAAATATGAGGAGAGATCAGGATTGTATAATAATGTTTGATAGGAAAGAAGGAGCAAACAACACCAGCACACCCGCCAACCACCCACATGTTACTCTCTTGTAATACATCTAATCTTCGGCACTTTTATGATCTATTTGTGGTGCAAGTGCCGTAAAACTCTTGCTTAAATTTAACTAAGAAAGGAATACCCGGGTTGCTGGAAGTCCCTTTTTACTCTTTGTCAGTGGTTTTTGTTTTTTTGAAAAAAATCTACGTTGGTCTTTTTGAGCACGGTATGGCTATTATCATGTAGAGGCGCTACTCGTTACTGAAACGAATTATTAATTTATTCATTACTGCACAGGTGACCTCTGTTTCTAGTTCATGGCACACACTAACTATTGAAAGGGGACTAACGTATTAAAAAAACAACAACATGTGAGCAAGCTGTATGTTGTTGTCTTATTTTGTTTTGTTTGTTTTTGTTGTTGAGAGAGATTCGAATAGACACATTTCGTAGATGACGTTGTGTAAGCGCCCCCCCCCTACCCTCAAGTAGTTTTTTTTGTTGAGTATCTCTGTCTTTCAGAGCTCTCTCTCTCTCTCTCTCTCTCTCTCTCTCTCTCTCTCTCTCTCTCTCGCTGCGTGTGCGTGTGCGCGGTGTCACTCCCTGTCGCTCGTTTACTCTCTACATCTATCGGCTTGGTGCTGCCGCTCCGCCTCATTCCTTCTTTCTTTCCATGCCCCTCCGTGTGTTTGTCTGTCTCTCCCCCCCCTTTCTCTCTCCCTGTCTCTCTCTCTTTTTCACTCTCTCATTTCTTTCCCCTCTATGTCTGTCTGTCTGTCTGTCTGTCTGTCTGTCTGTCTGTCTGTCTGTCTGTCTGTCTATCTGTCTGTCTCTCTCTCTCTCTCTCTCTCTCTCTCTCTCTCTCTCTCTCTCTCTCTCTCTCTCTCTATATATATATATAGATATATATATATATATATATATATATGTATCCCGCATTGTGTCAACTGCCAACTCCTTCTGTCTTGTCCCTTCATTTTTTCGCCTCATGTAGTCCTTCTGAACCATCTCCGTCTTTCTGCTGGGATGTATCCCAGAAATTCCGCCTGGTGACGACAGGCAGGGCCGAAAGCAACTCACCCGCCGAATGCTCTAAATCAGTGCTCCTCAACATTTAAATAGCTGGTGGTACCCACTTTTGCCACTTTTAAGCGGGTGGTTGAGGGGCGCCACTGGTAGGTCCTGCTTTTTTACTTTGCCTCTATTGTTATTATCTGTCTTTCTTACTTTTTCCACAGTACTTAATGACAGTTATTGTTTCAGTGTGATTTTCTTTACTCAAATACACACACCCACACGCCACCTTTAAGAAGTTAAAATTTTCATACCATCTTCCTCTATGTATTTCCAAGCGGGGCTTTAAGTAAGTCTTGCCACTACCCGGATGATCCCCCCCCCCCCCCCCCTCGCCCACGACAATTACCAGATCGCCCACAAGCGGGCGATACCACTCAGGTTGGCAATCGCTGATCTAAATTGATCAAATTATCAAACCCACTGGTGTTCCTAACATTTTCACTCCGGCGCTGTTCTGATACATGTATTTCTCGGTCTCTTTAGCTTTCAGCCGTGGCACTAAATGAAGCAACCTGCCTAGCGGGTGGTTGGTGGGTGCTCTGGTGTGGTTTACACCTTCTTTCCTATCAAACATTTATTATCGCCCTGATCTCTCCTCTTTTTTTTGTGTTTGTTCTATTGTTGTAGTAGTTACGCCTCTAATCTTCGGCACGTATACGACCTTGTTGGTGGGTGGTTGGCGGGTGTTCTGGTGTGTGTGCTTCTTCTTCTTTACTATCAAAAGTCTGTCGTCTTTTTCTCCCCTCCTTCTTTTTTGTGTTTCTCTCTTGTAACACCTTTAATCTTCGGCACTTATATGACCTCGTTGGTGGCTGGTTGGCGGGTGTTCTGGTGTGGTTTTCTTCTTCTTCTTTACTATCAAACGTCTATCGTCTTTATCTCCCCTCCTTTTTTTGTGTTTGTTACTCTCTTGTAACACCTCTAATCTTCGGCACTTATATGACCTTATTGTGTTACAAGTACCGTAAAATTCTTACTAAAAATAACTTTTCCACTACGATACTGTTCTGATATTTCTGTGTCTCTTGCTCGTAGCCCCGACACTAAATGACCCTTGTCCTGTAACGGTACTTACGTTTTCGTTTTACGCCAACGAGCTAAATCATGTGGAGGGTGGATCACACTTTGGTGGAAGGGGGGGGGGAGAGAGACTAGGGGGACGGAGGGGCCCCCCTCCGGCTCTCCTGGGGAAATTTTGAAAGAAAAGGGACGGGAATTTTCCAAAAAATTGTTTTGTGGACTGAAGACATTTGTTGTTCTGTCCGTTTCTTGCCCCCCCCCCCCCCCCCGCCTCTCTCTCTCCCTGTCTCTCTCTCTTTCTCTCTCTCTTTCTCTCTCTCTCTCTCTCTCTCTCTCTCTCTCTCTCTCTCTGTGTGTGTCTGTCTGTCTGTCTGTCTGTCTGTCTCTCTCTTTCTCTCTCTCTGTCTCTCTCTCCCCTCTCTCTCTTTCTTGCTTCCGGTAGGCCGTACTTCTTTACTTTCCATCTGTTGTTTCTGTTTGCCTGTCTTACACCCCCCCCCCACCCCACAACCGCACTAATTGACCGTCATTGTGTCGGTGTGCTTCTCTTTCCTCAAACAAACTCACCATCTCTCTCTTTCTCCCTCTTTCTCTACTTCTACCTCTCCCTCTCTCTCCTTCTCACTCCTTTTCTCTCTCTCTCTCTCTCTCTCTCTCTCTCTCTCTCTCTCTCTCTCTCTCTCTCTCTCTCTCTCCTGTGTCTCTGTGAAAGGCTGGAAGAACTCAACTTGGTGGGTCCTCCTTTTTACCTTTCCCATTGATGTCTATATTGGGTATGAACTCTGCCATGGTCATTAGGTCATTGTCGAGTCCACGAGCTACTTTGTACTCCATTAAACTGCGCCCACACGTATGCACACACGCTCACACATCTATCCCCAACTCTCTCTCTCTCTCTCTCTCTCTCTCTCTCTCCCTCTCTCTCCCTCTCTCCCTCTACCCCCTCTCTCCCTCTCCCTCCCCTCTCTCTCTCCCTCTTTCTCTCGCTCTGTCGCCCCCCCCCCCCTCTCTCTCTCTATCTCTATCTCTTTTTTCTCTCTCTTCCTCCCCTCCTTTC
>NW_004797281.1:2086174-2089360 GCF_000002075.1 Aplysia californica | reverse complement strand
GAAGGCACGGTCAGTGGAAAGGATGTCTTTTGGTGGTCTTGCGGAACACAGTAGTTTCCTGAATTGCAGCCTGTTAGGCGCATACCCGCTTCCGTTCACATCTTCTGTATCAGCACCTGTGGTGCAGCGGCTACTCACCGTCGCACGCTCGCTGAAGACCTGCGTTTGATTCCTTTTGGGAAGAATTTGTCAGCGAGTAAATCGGTTTTTCTGCAAGGACGTTGAATACCACACTGCCCAAGTTGGACCGAACAGTCAGGGTCGAAGTCTGCATGCCTCCTAAATGATCTAAGATTTTGTCAATGGTAGAATAAGACTTGTACAATGTGTTTGATTGGTGGGGGGTGCTCCGCTTTGGTTTTCTCCTGCTTTCCTATCAAACCACACATTTATCGTCCTTGTCTCTCCTCTTTCATTTCTTTATATATTACTCTCTAGTAACACCTCTAATTTTCGGCAAGTACATGACCTATTTGTTTTGCAAGAGACATAAGACTTTTTCTAAATCTAAACTTTGTTACTGATGTCTGTGTATTATGTTAAGGTTCAATTCCCTCATAATATACTCCCTAGTTACTCCTCTAATCCTCAGCAATAATTATTGAACTATTTGTGTTGCGATTGCCTTAAAACTCCTAACTTAAACTGAACTTTCTCTGTTTCAGATTTGATGCCCAGAAGGTTGCCAAGAACAAACTGCCATACCCTTATGACGGGAGCTCAGGGCCGGAGCCCAAGAAAGCCCAGCAGTTTGGCCTTTCTCTACAAGAGTGAGTACTTGTTAGGATAGACTTGTTGACAGTGAGAGATGGAGAGAGAGAGAGACAGAGAGAGAGAGAGATGGAGAGAGAGAGAGCAAGAGAGAGAGAGAGAGAGAGAGAGAGAGAGAGAGCTAGAGATAAATAGATAGAGATTAGAGAGAGATGAAGAGAGAGATGGAGAGAGAGATACAGAAAGAGAGATACAGAGAGATACAGAGAGAGAGAGAGAGATACAGAGAGAGAGAGACAGAGAGAGAGAGAGAGAGAGAGATACAGAGAGAGAGAGAGATACAGAGAGAGATACAGAGAGAGAGAGAGAGAGAGAGAAAGAGAGAGAGAGAGAGAGAGAGAGAGAGAGATGTGTGCCAACAGGTTGTAGACAACAGTGGCTCATTTCTCACCGTGTCATTGACTGTATTATATTTTTGTCTTTGTTGTATTGCAGAATCAAGCAGAACACTGGCAGAATCATTCCATTGCCTGTCCAGGACACAGTGGAGTTCCTCAAGGCCTCCGGTGGTGAGTTACTGGTTGTAACCTTCCGAGGGTCGCTAACATATACCTTGTGATGAAAGGGGAAATTGTATGATTTCATAAGATCTTGTTGAAAAATGTTTGAGAGCAGGCAAAACAAGCAAGTTAAACCTATACATTTTCAGGAAGTAGAATATAGATATGGAGTAGAGTTCATTTGTGAAGGAGCTGAAATGTTTGGCACAATTTTAAAAAATGTGATAAACAAACCAAAATTGCAACTCAGAATGAAACTAACAGCCATTTTATCTGCCGTCAACCCTGGTAGGGTAAAAAGATATTATTGGTGCCTGCCCTCTTGAACGGTCTACCAGTTGACTACAATTTATACTAATGTACATGTTTCTTCTGCTTGGGACTGTCATTGGCCCTGTTACAAATGTTTTGGGCCTGAAAAGGACTAAATGTTTCGGTGGAGGTTGGTTGGGTGAGGGGGTTTGGGGAATTGCGGGGGCCAGTCTGGGCTGTAAAGAGTCATAAATAGCATAAGGAATGAACTCGTCACTCCCAGATGTCATAGACCTAGTGCATTCTTGCATGGCATTCTATTCTAGTGGAAATTTTGTTGTTATTGAGAAGACTTTGCTGTAATTTAGGTCCCAGATTTTATCGATGATGCATTGGGTTTTTTTGGTGTTTTTTTCTTTTCAAAATCACAGCTGATGAGGTGAAAGGACTGTTCCGGCGCTGCGGGCGTGTCACCACCATGAGGGAAGTACAGGAGAAATATGACGACGGTGAGCCTCTTCTCACTTTGCCTTGATACTTCTCAAACTGATGACTTGTAATAGTTGTAAAACATAGGGCATGTAGTAAAGTGTAGATATGCGCTATATATATATAGATGCAGTTATTACAATATTATATTATTATTATTATTATTATTATCATTATTATTATTATTGTTATTATTATTATTATTATTATTACCAACCAACTAAAATTCTACAATCTCACGGTGATTGGAGGGAAGAGATCCCCGCTAGGCTCGTGCACTGTGCTCCAGTCTTTGGCAGTGACAGACGACATCTTGGCAGCTCTCAGCACTGAGTGTAGACTGTATAAGATAAGGTAAGATAAGGTAAGATAAGATAAGGTAAGATACGGTAAGGTAAGGTAAGATAAGGTAAGGTAAGGTAAGGTAAGATAAGGTAAGGTAAGGTAAGGTAAGGTAAGGTAAGGTAAGGTAAGGTAAGGTAAGGTAAGATAAGATAAGGTAAGGTAAGGTAAGGTAAGGTAAGATAAGGTAAGGTAAGCTAAGGTAAGGTAAGGTAAGGTAAGATAAGATAAGATAAGGTACGGTAAGATAAAGTAAGGTAAGGTAAGATAAGATAAGATAAGGTAAGGTAAGATTAGATGAGGCAAGATAAGATAAAGTAAGGTAAGATAAGGTAAGGTAAGGTAAGGTAAGGTAAGATAAGGCAAGGTAAGGTAAGATGAGATGAGGCAAGATAAGGTAAGGTAAGGTAAGATAAGGTAAAGTAAGGGAAGGGAAGGGAAGGTAAGATAAGGTAAGGTAAGGTAAGGTAAGGTAAGGTAAGGTAAGGTAAGGTAAGGTAAGAAAAGTAAGAGAAGATCAGATCAGATCAGATTAGGTAAGGTAAGGTAAGATAAGATACATCTTTATTGTCTAGATCCTGGCACATTGATTTGGTGTTTCAACACGCACACACACACGTACACATGTACACACACACACACACACACACACACACACACACACACACACACACACAAACATGCATACACACACACACACACACATACGCACATACATGTGCTCACCCATAATCACACACATACACACACACACACACACACTCCTACTGTATACTGTACTCTATGTCACCAGCTGACAGTACTCTATATACTGTATTCTATGTCACCAGTC
>NW_004797281.1:2072616-2086074 GCF_000002075.1 Aplysia californica | reverse complement strand
AGTTATTACAATATTATATTATTATTATTATTATTATTATTATTATTTATTGAACATTGTGATATCTCTGTTGAACACTCACTATGGATGGTTGGTGGATGTTGTCTGTTCTCTATCATCATTATGTGTTCTCCTTTTCTGTTCATGTTACTCTTCAATAACAGCTTCTTCTTTCCTATCAAACATACACCGTCCTTATCTCTTCTCCTTCTTTTCTTTTCACATTACGCTCTAGAAACTCTTATAAAGTTTGACACTCATAATGACCTATTTGTGTTGCAAGTGCCGTAAAACCGTCACCAAAACTAACCTGAAACATGCATGTGTAACAAGTCTGTGTTGAGACTGTCGCTCAATGCTACTGTTTCTCTCTCTCTCGTGCTCTCTGACCAGGTGAGGCTGTGGACTTTGAGAGCTACGGTGACCCCCACCTGGCGGCTGCCATACTGAAGAAGTTCCTGAGGGAACTACAGGAGCCCCTGATGACCTTTGACCTCTTTGAGCCTCTCACTCGACTGCATTGTAAGTTCGGAGGAGACAATTTTGTTGTTGTTGTTATTATTTATACATTTAAAAAAATACTTTTGATTTATGCAGTTGCAAGTGCTGTACAACTCTTACAGAACTAAATACTTTTGGTAAAATCTACTGTAGGTTGTTGGTGATCACTGCTAGTTGATCCTACTTTTCTTTTCTTCTGTTTTTTTCTGTCTGTGTGAGTGGTTGGCGGGTGCTCTGGTGTGGTTTGCTGTTTCTTTCCCATCAAACATTTAACATCCTTATCTTTCCTCCTGCTTTTCTTTGTATGTTACTTTGTTGTAACGCGTCTAGTCTTTGTCACTTGTATGATCTTATTTGTCTTGTTAGTGCCGTAATACTCGTACTTAAACTAAATAATCATTATTGTGTTCATGTGCATTTCTTTATTTAAACAAAGTGTACCGTCCTCTCTATGGAGTTGATATTTAATATACGAAGCAGCTGCTTTGCTTTTATATCTTTCTGTGATGAATATTTCCCATGAGTGAGGCGATTTTACAAAACCATTTGTGCACCGGGCTACAAGCCCAACGAGATGTTAGATGTTTGAACTGAGAGACCTTTGATTATTTTCTATTTAATGTTTACTTTTATCATGAGTAATTTCAGATCTAACTCCTGAGGAAATATTCTACAGAGAAATTGTTGGATTCTAATTGTATTTCATTTTCTTTCTTTTGTTGTTCTTTTTTTTACATTCTGCTCACTGATTTTTTTCTGTGTGCAGTTATGGAGCAAGGCAAACAGCTGACAGAAGTGCAGAGGATTCTCAAGGATGAGTTACCCGAGGACAACTACATCATTCTGAAATTTGTCTTTCAGTTTTTGCAGCAGGTTGGTCGTTCTTGTGGAAAACAGGAGTTTATGTACAACTATGGTCATGTCTTTCTTCATCTTTCATAAATCAATGATTAACACAAACTTGATTTATTGGACACATGTCCCTACTTAAAATTACCCCTGCATGTTTGCCGACAATCGTCTGAAATCCGACAATCGCGACCCGACCCGCGAGCCGACCGATGCTATCGCTAGGCCCACCTGTATCAGTATCCGTCAATGTGCGTAGTGCAAGGCCTGGCCGACTGCCAGCGCCCCCCTTTTCTCGGCTTTGTCGGCACTTTCGTTTTCTTGCTGACCGCCGACTGCCGACGTCGGCGTTTCCGACATAATTGTCGGAACCTGAGTAGTAGATACGAATACGGATAAGTACGACGACCTAAGTTATCTACTTTCAGTTTCGTACTCGAGCGGCCATTTTGAATTTCGTTTGTTTACTGATAGTTCAGATCATGTGGATTCTTTCGAGTCTGACTCACTTGCAAATTCTACTTGATCTATATATCTAGATTTAGATCTAGATTTATAGATCATTATAGACCTCAATGGAGGATTCATATTCTAATTCTATTGTGTCAAACCCTATAATAGGTTGTGCTGTAATATTAATGTTAGTAAAACGCATTTCATCAGGTGCGTGAATTATTTACTTAGAATAAAGATCTAATCTTTATCTAGATCTAGATCTAGACTCAGCTGAGTCCATCTGTTTGGAATCGGATGCGTATTTCTCGTTCAAGGCCTATTCCTATTCACTTGTTCTACAAGATCTAGATCTAGATCTAGATTTATTTAGATCACTAGATCTATAATATAACTAGATCTAGAGATCTATATATATGGAGGATTCATATTCCTATTCTATGTATTATTGTATCAAACTCTTTTTATAGCAATGTAGGCTTGTTTGTTTTGGAGTGTGCTTTTTATTTTTTAATAAAAAAAAACAAACTTGTGCTGGCCTTTTTACATGAGGGCTGTTGCAGGTTCTTTTTTGGGTTAGGCCTAGGGGTAGGGTTAGGGTTAGGTCTCTTCTTTATTGTCTTTGTTCGGGTGGTCGCTTGTTACTCGGAAGTCCTTCCTTTTATGACACTCACAATTTAAAAAGCTCTTATAAGTTATGGGGGGTGCGCCAAATTTTCAGACAATCTGGTTGAGGCTCACATGCAGGTCTATTAAAATTAGGCTCTTTGCAATTTTTGATTATATTGAAAAAAAAAGTTATTTATTTGTATATTTTATTTATTGTGAATTCATTTGTGTATTGCTTTGTGTGTGTGTTTGGTTGGTGCCTCTGGTAGGTTCTACTTCTTTTCTTTCTCTTTACTGCTATTGCTTCTGTCTATCGGCCTCGCTTCTTCCCTGCACTATATGAATGTTTCTGTGTCGATTTTTTTCTCATTCTCAAACTCGAACTGTACTGCCTTTTTTTTTCCATTTCTTTTCATTGTACCAGGTGGTTGACAAGTCTTTAATCAGATGAATGTGGAGAACGTTGCATACCTACTCAGTGGGGCTACTAAGAATTATTCAAAGCCGATGATCCTGAACAGAAATTTAATTAGCTTATTTAGGAGCCTTAATTCGTCTTTCAAAAAAAAAAAGTCATTTATTTGTTTATTCTTTTATTTATTTTGTATCTGTCTTGCTTCTTCGATTCATGATATGACTGTTATTGTGCCGATGTGCGTCTCAAACTCAAAGCGTATCGCCTATTAAAAAAAATTATTTTTTGTTATTCCAGGTGGTCGACAAGTCTGACATTAATCAGATGAACGCGGAGAACGTGGCCACGGTGTTCGGCCCCAACATCGCCTGGCCCAAAGGTCAGGCCAACCTGGCAAGTGTGGAGCAGGCGGTCAAGTTTGCCCTCATCCTCATCCAGAGCTTCGACGACGTGTTCCTCAGATAGTTCACCGGGGTGACAAGCTGCAGGGTGGCCGCAACCTTTTTTTTTTTTTTAAAATAGTTTTTTTGGGCTTTTTTTTGTACAAGAGCAACTTATCTGGATCCACTACTGTTTGTCTTGTGGTGAGAGTGGCTGGGTTTTACTACGTCTTTAGAATTTTTTGGTCATATGTGAATTATTGTCAAGTGTAATTCCCGCTGATCGTTTAGGTCTATCCGGTAAAAAAAAAAAAAAAGAATGGAAGTACGTGGTTTGAAAGTTGCGCTGGAAAATTTGTCTCTGTTGTGTGTGAAACATTTTTGTATTCTTCTAGTCTCTTGGTTTGACGACTTCTGGCTTTGCCCATTGGAAGTGTGAGTGTTGGAGAGCCACGGGGTCTATGTCGTAAATTATGGGAAATGTTTGAATGACCTTCAGTTGGCAACAGTGTTAACTTTTTATGTAAGCCACTTTTGTGCATCTCGTCCTGAAGTTGAAACAATTGTTAAGAGAAATTGTGAGAAACCTGTCTATTCATATGTGTGGGTTTGTGATGGAGTGACTTTTCATTTTTTGTAAAGAGATTGGAGTGTGGAGTGGTGTGTGTAAAGATTCTGTTAATATTAACAACGATCCCAGTGGCTTTGCCCAAAGAGGATTTTGAAAAGTCTCATTTTATCTGTTTGTTTTCATACTATGTGTAGTTTCGGTGAAACAGGGAGAAAAAAACCCCCTTTTTTTTCTCTTCTGATAAGTTCTTTGACTTTCCGTGCCCAATAACAAATGCGAATGTGAACTTTTTATTTAACGAAAAAAATGTTTTGTTTTTGCTTTTTCTCTAAATACTTTCTCAAGGGTTGTAAGCTATGAATGCAGATGATGAACAAAAAGACTCTTTGGAATGGAATTCTTTACACACAAAATGATGTGGAACTCTTTGTGAGTGAAGCTTCATAGAATCAAGAAAATATGTTGTAGACTTATACAATTAGGCCTACATAGGGAGATGCGTAGGTAAAACAAATGGGTGCAGATGTTTCCATTTAGTTTTTTGACTCCCAGTTTGTGACTGGAAACCAAAACAAGAGAAACAACAGTCATGTCTGATGGGGTGTGCTAATGTAGGCCTTGCACCTGTCATTGTTTGAAAGGGTTTCTAGAAATATCTCTTCTAATTTCTAGCTCTCTTTATTGGGGGGTATTTTTCTGTGTCCATATATCCATTAAAAGTTCTTAAAGTTTTGAAATATATCTATTGTAGCACATATATTTAGCAAGAGACATCAAAATTATACACTTGTGAATTGATAAAAATATGATCTTATGATTTTCATTATAGACTTTCTACACAAATTTTGCGAAGGAAATTATTTATTTGTGATAGTGTTTGGGAGTGAAATTGATTGTTTTTTAAAACTAGTTTGAGTTTGTTTCTCATGTAATTTGGGGTGGATACTTGTTTATTAAGATGTATTTAAACACATTTGTGGACATTCTGTATAAGATTATTTGCCAACCTAACTGTTTTTCCCTTGGAACCGGATATTTGAACTGCATGTTTCATCTTGTGTCATTTCACTACAACCTTTAAATACCCTTGTTGTGAAAAAAGTTTTTTATTTCAAGCTAGAATTAGTGCAGTTTTGCAGATTCAAATACTTCTCATCATCGCTCTTGCCTGGCATATAAGAGGGGTGCATGATGATGAATTTTAATTGTAGCAGTTGCATACTTAGGCATAAAAGAAATTCTCTAATGAGTTTTTTTGGAGTAAGGAATATAGAGGTTAGGCTTGAGACCGCAACATAGTCCTCACCACATATTACCTACATGTTTTTCCCGATAGCCCCCAAAGGTTCTGGGCTCTAGTATCTGTTTCTGTTTGTTTCATGAGTTAAATATGGTAAGGACTTTAGGTGCAATTGAGAATAGACAAGAGCCTTATGTGAAATACTTTTTTCATGTCACTGGTTCTTGAGATGAAATATCTCTATTCTGTGTGGAGACTGTATAATAACACTGGGTGCAATTGGCAAGGCTAAATGGCATGGGACGTGTGTGTGACTAATACAGCTTGCTGTACTCTTGTTGTTCTCGTTTATTGTTGTCGTTGTTGTGGTGAGATTGATTTTGCTATTAATTTATGTTTTTATAACCCAAGTGCAATGACTCTATGATGTGTTTGAATTAAATGAACAATGACAGGTGATTTCTTTTGGAAGCCTAGAGGGATGGAGGAAAATATATTCGCTTCTCTGGCAAAGTTGTGAATATTTTCACAATTTTGATGAATATTCATTGGCATAAACTGTTTAGCTTTTGAAAAGTGTTTGTTGCTGTGATGATGACTGCTCTGAATTAAGTCTGGATGGTGGCATTATTTATGGCTCATTTTCGGAAATAGTCAAAATAATTTGTATAGCGTGGTATGGGTCTTGGAGTGGGTCGCTTAGTTAACAGTTATTTCAGCTCCTGTTTGTATGAGAATGATTGGGGCTCCTGTGTGTGGTATATATATATATATATATATATATATATATATATATATATATATATATATATATATATATATCAAACGCCAACACAGTAGGTACCCTTTCTATTATTTCTTTGATGTGTAGGACTGTGTTGGAAAACCTACCATGGCCAAATTTTTTAGAAATCGGAGTTATCTCCCTTCTCTGCGCCATCTTTGGCTCAAAGCCAAATCTTGTGAATCCATTTTGTTTTGTCTCAAAAATTTGCCGCAAGAATTTATGCCTTGTTACATCTGTACTTCTTACGGAAATTTTATTGTAAGAATTTTGGAAATTATGGGTTTGGTTTTGCCTTTGAGCCTTTCATATATTTGTAATTATTGATTTTATTTTTGTGGTCTTTGTTATTTTTTAAATTTTACTTGCCTTTGGCAGTTAATTGGTTGTTTGTCGGTGAAGTTGTTAAGTGAGTCTTGTGAAAATATGTTCAAATCAAGTGAGCTAAAATCATGACCCAGACTACTATGATGCATTTAAAGATTGTTTTGCAGTAGCCTCTTTGCCTGTCGCTAAGTATGCTCTTGTGTGCATCTCTTGTACTTTGAAAAAGTGGCTGTGGACAGACAGGGCAGAAGCTGTATAAGTTGGTGTGCTGTCGGAGTTGTTCTAGAAAAGTTATCAGCATTTATCTGATTCAGAGGAGACCCGTGTATGTTGATTCTATTTAAATGGTACTGGTAGTTGGTACTTCTCTCTCCCATATGTTTCGCTGTTTGCAATTAACAAGAAAATGTTGTATATTGAAAGAAAAGTGTATCAGTGTTCCCCTCCTCTGAAAGTGCCTTTTCCTATTGAAGTGTGCGGTGTTTGTGTTGATTTGAAATATATTGACTCCTAGATAAATTCTTTAAAAAACCAAACAACAACGGATGACAGTCAGAAAATTGCTACCCATGGTCTGAGCCACATTATGTACTGGCATCACAAACTAAGTTGCTTGACCTCTTTGCGTGAGGTGTAAAAGAAAATATGCGGCAGATTGAGCATGACAGTGAAATACACGAGTGATCCGTTTCATGATGCTCAATATACATGTTTCATCTTTGCATTTCCGTCGGTCGGTTCTCTATGTACTTAAAAAAGTAGCAGCATGTCGGTAGGACAGTTTCACCATCAGTCAAGATTCTTTCGCATCAAGGATGTCACTTTTTTGCCTTGTATTCATCAGCTGAAGTTGCTAGGCCCTTTCTGAAGGACACAGTTCCTGCCCTAGGTTTCAGTCTGCCCCCTGTGTACTCTTAAGCGAAACCTGTGGTTGACCGTTAAGTCTTTGGATTCTAGATGCAGTTAGCTTTTATTAATAAAAGTTTTGTGTATAATCTAGTATTGAAGTCCTTCTCAATGACTGCTTTCCTTTTAATCCTTGGGCCTTTTTTCACGATGAGTTGGTTTCTAATGGTAGTGTCACTCTCAGTTTGTCAAACTTTTTTGGCATTCAATGTTAAAGTTGTAAAGTGCACAGAGCATGCTGTAGGTCGTGGATATGCATGATAATGCAATTATTATTACTAATATTTTAATCATTATTTCATGGATTAGACGCATTCGAAACAGATGGGGAGGGATTTGGTCCTCTCATTCTGCCATAGGTGAAAATGAAGCTTTTAAATGCTCAAAATGTGGCAAACTCTTTTTGTCAGAATTGGTTCCATTTATTGGCCACAGAAAAAGCCATAAGTCGTCCTAATTCTTGTTTCTTCTTTTTCACGAGGGAAATATCCTCCTCTGGAGGTGCACTGGTCATCGTCACACATTGACGGATGAACTGTTACTACGTTCTCACTGTTACTACGTTCTCACCAATACAAACTGGAAGTGACGAGATTGTTGCTGTGTAGTTCCTTCCCCTTTTTCTTATGTTTTTTTCTGTTCACGACTTATGACATAGCCGTACTTATCCATACGGTAGCAGTCTGGGAAGAGAGTGCGACTCCACTACTGTAGCGCAGAACTTTCCTTGTGTTACTTGTGTCTGAACCTGACCGAAGAAAATCTTTGCGGTAGAATGTCGTTTATTGTAGGCCAACAATAATGATGATCCTTAGTTTCATATGCCATGAATAATTATTGTCGTATCCTCTAGATAGGTAGTTCAATGGAATTTTCTACACCCACATCGATTTCATTATTTCACTTCCCTGGCGCACATTTCTGTTTTCTTCGTAGAAGTAGATTGCAATTTTAGCATGAATTCAAATGCAACTGGTATTTTGATATGCACCGATTTCAGTTTGGTTTGTACATAGTGTCTGTTGTATCCTAATGACATAATAGCTGTCCTGTAATGAGCGAGAACATGGTAAGAAATTTGAATTCATGTACAATATTGAGATATTATTTATACACATATACTATATTTTTGGGGGTTGTTATACCACCTTCTGTCATTTTTATTTTTGTTTGTTGTTCTCCGCCTGACATAATTTGTTCACATTCCTGTATGTATGTATGCTAGCTGAGCTGACACCACATCCATGCTTTGTGTAAATTACAGTGAGGCGCTACCGTAGTTTTTCTGCATTTCTCAATATGGAAATGACCCAACAAAGTACAGTGTATTATGCTATAAATCCATGTATAGGGCCTGGCATAATTGTTTCTTGCACATGTCTGTATTTGGTTAGAAGTCCCTTAGTGTGCATGCGTATACATGAATGTGTATGTGTGTATATATATGTATATGTGTGTGTGTATATATATTTATGCACACACACAAACACACACAGACAGGTACACACACACATGAAGAAGTCACATTCAGGAAGTGCACATTTGTTTTGTAGTGGTTGCAGTGGTTCTTTTTGTAAGCTGCGTTTTATAAACGTTCTGTAGTGTGCGTGTGTGTGCCTTGATATGTCGCGTGATCATCAGTCTTCATGCAAGGGTGTGGCTCCCATCCCCCCTCTCTCCCTTTTCTGCCCCTCCCCCATCCTTTGCCTCATCTATCAGTTCAGTCTCTCCCAATCCAATCTTGTCTAGAAAATGCCCGGTCTTTATGTTGTTGTTCTTATTTTGACATCTAATCTTGCAGCTTCCCCCTAGACTATGTAGCCATAGCATTCATTATGTTGTTACGCTTGTTAAAAATTTCATTTGAGCTAACGTATTCAATAGAATTGGGTGGTTGGTGGGTGGGTACTCGCTTTTGGTTTGTTCCTTCTGTCTCTTTTTCTATGTTACCATTATTCTAGTCCATGTCTTGATCTAAATTGTGTTAATGGGGGTGTAAAAATGCTTACGTTAATGAAATGTTTTCTCCCTGTGTGGTGAAGTGTGGCTGTCATTGTGCTAGTGCTACGTAAGTTTCAACCAGACATTGTTATCTAGTTTTATCTATTTTTTCTATTGGGCAAGATTGATTTTTTTGGAATTTCATGTTCTATATAGAACTAGAAAAGCAGCAAGTACACAGATAAAGCGTGGTTGCTGCTGTATTAGCAGCTTTGAGCTAGAGGGTTTAGAGCAGAAGATAAAAGTTCAGACCCACTGGAGATTATGTTAAAAAAAAAAAAAAAAAAAGAACCCCAACTTCCATTTCCTGTTGGATGAGTTCTGTAAGAGTTATTTGCTTGAAAGGTCACAACCTCCTTGTTTAGCTGTGTCACAACAGGATTTTCCCAGTTTGTCATGTTGTTGTTGTTGCTGTTGTTGTTATATCCCTCTGGTCTCCTTATTCTTATGTTTTCAATTGTTGTTTTTATTATATTAGCTGTTCCTTTTGTAAATTTTCAAGTCATGGTAAAAAGAGAGGAGCTCACTGTTGTCTGTCTGCTGTTGTTGGACTTTGTAATTCTGTAATATCTGGATTTTTGCCCATGCCTTTGTTAGCTTGGTTTTTTTTGGTTTTTTTTTCATATTTGTGTGTGTTTGTGTAATGGTAAAAGAGGTGAAGGCAGCGTTGGATAGGGGGGATGAGTTGTTTATTAAATATTAGTGTTTGAAGGAGTTAGGGAAAGGAAGTGAGTGTTTGCCTTTCTGTTTAGATGTTGGCTCAGTCAGGCAAGGTGAAATAAGCTTGTCTCAAAATACGTATTAAATCCCTTAGTTGACAAAATAAAACTCTTCAGTGGGCCGAGTTGACCTTCGTGACCCTTGAATTCTCGGTTCCTCAAGGGTTCATTTTGAAGATGTCTGAAGCACAATACATCGCTTTGTAAAAGAGAGAAGGAGAGTGAAAAGTTTTCGCTGTCATCTATGTTCCTTCTCATAATGGAAAGTACACAGTGTTGACCCTATCCGTACTCTCTGGGGTCATTTTGTACCCCCGGGATTGTATTCTTCACATTTTAGAATATTTCTAGTATGAAGATCTCTTTGAAATTTCAGTATTTCTCACAAAATCATTTTGACACACTGCTATGCAAAGGGTACGGGTCGGATTAACGAGTAAATTTCCTCTTTGAAAGTGGTGGCACAGAGTTCTCCACATAGTATAGATACAATAGTAAAACATGACGTACGGATAGGGTTAAGCTGTCTGATACAGGGAAAAGATGTATACATCCAGTCGACTCCACTTGTGTTGAACTCGTTTGAGTTGATCTTTGGTAAGTTGATCTTTTCCTCGGTTCCCAGTACCAACCACGTTGAATTTCGGATGAGTTGTTCTTTTTTTTCCCTCCCCCCGAAGACATCACCTCATCCACAGTCGACTGTATGTTGTTAAAGGTGGCTGATACAACCAGATAACTGGATCTTTTTCTTGCCATGTGTTATATTATTATGGGTATCTTAAACTGAGCCTTTGACATAAATATATATATGTGTAATGTGGCAATGCAACAATGCCATGAGCTCAGCTGACCTTGTGCCTGGTGAGTGTTGACTTTTGTGTTGTTTTGTTATGATTGTTACGTTTGCTACATTACTACTACGTTTGCATAGTTGCTAGGGTTTTTGTTTTGTTTGTTTTTTAGCTCTTTTTTGCCATTAAAAAAAAAATTATAAAATTATAATGTATACATAAGTAAACTTGGTGAGAAAATTACTGAGATTGTATTTACTTAATTCAGTTTATCTGCTTTGTAAAGATGCTCTTTGGGTTAGATGTAAGATGTGTTACAAGTTATAGCATTATCATTGTGTATCTCTATCTTTGAGTTTAAGGTCTGGGGAGACAGGATTACCATGTCTGTCTTACATATCATTTTGGGATTTGTATGTATCCTTCTTGTGTGCTGAAAACATGGCAGAATAATAACTTTTTATATATTATCATGCAAAGTCATGGATTACCGTTTACTTTTGTAGGGCTTTTGTGGTTCAGGTATTTTTTTCAATGGGTTTTTTTGGGTTTTTTTTTGGGGGGGGGGGGTGGTGACATGGGGGAAGGGGCTGGTTTATTTATTAGCCTTCTGAGTACAAACTTTTAAAACGTTTTTTCTTCTATCTTTGCATTCAAAAGGCAAAGTTTCTATTCCCAGGTGGGGAAGGTACGATATTTCATGGAGTGTTTGCCTATTTCTGTTTAGATCAGGCAGGCAGGGTGGAATAAGCTTGTCTCCAAATTTATCTGAGTTATTATTATGTCGATGGAAAAAAAAAAAAAAGAAGAAAATTCTCAAATCTGCTGGAAAGTGAGATGGAGTTGAGGAGACTTTTTAGTAATATAAACCAGTTCTTATATCTCAGCTGTGGTCTCTCTCGGCTGGCACAGATATTGTGGGTTGTTGCACTCCATAAACAGGAAGGGGTTTTTTTTTTTCATTTTTAGTAAATTACTTTTTATTTCAGTTTACTGGTTTTATAGAGTTGATGGAAATTACTTTTATTTCTGTGGGTTTTTTTTAAAGAGTAATTTTTTTTCTAATGGTTTGGGGTTGAGGGTGAGGGTACGGGGTGTTTTGATTAAAAATATTTTCTCCAGTTTTCCTTGGTGTTTTCATTTTTTGGCTTTAGAATAGAGAAGATGGTGCTATCAAGAGGATGTTATAAGTTATAGCTGTGTTTAATAATTCAGTTGCTGTCTTATATCTTGGATGCTCATTTTTCTCTCAGTTCAAGTTGTTTATTAGATGGCATTCAGTTTGTTTAGCTGATGGGTCGTGGGAGGGTGTTCAGTATCTTTTTTGTCTCCTGTTGTCTTGTTCCCGTCCCGCATTAAATGGCCATCAAGGTAGTGGGTGGTTAGAGGGCGCCACTGGTTGGTCTTATTTCTTTTCTCTCCATCTATTGTTTCAGTTTGTTTATCTAAATTTTTCCCAGCACTAAACGATGGTTATCATGTCGATGTGTTTCTCTTTACTCCAACTAAATCTGTCCAGGTATGTATTCATGTATTCATGTACCAGAAGTGGCACGGCTAACACTTGTGAGCCGTCTGTTCCATCATGACATTTGTTTATTCTTTCTGGCTGTGCTTTTTTTTCATAATAAAAGAAGAATGAATACTCGTGCTTTGATCTTTTTTTTTTTAAAGGTACTGAATCAGTGAAATGTCGTTTGGTTCTTTTTAAATCTTTAATTGCTTTAATCTTTAATCTCGAAATTAATGGTTGCCAGTGCTCAAAATATGCATTTGCGGTTGTGAGTTTCTCGGATACAACATCGTACCAAAGGGTAACTAATTCAGGGAAACACTAAGTGTCTTAAACTTGTAAAAAAAGTTTTTTCTCCTTTGATATTGTAAGTGGATGTTTTAAAAATATTTTTGGAATAAGATCTGCTTTTAAGGTAATTTCAACAGGGTTTTGGTTAAAAGAAATTCCCAAACTTATGTCTCATTTTTTGGTGTTTTGGTTAGTTATGCCAAGACTTACTGGCGCTATGTTTTTTTACACTGATGAACATTCTGTAGAACCATCTGCGACCTCATTTGTATCTTTTGCTTTGTTACGTTTTCCTTTTCAATATATGATTTTCGAAATGTATCCAATGGCTGTGCGCGTAATGCTGTTGTTTTCGTTGGAGAGCTGTTCATCTCTTCTAAGTTCCCTCTCCTGGTGCTCAGTCGAATTCCTTCTGGCAAAATGTTAACTCACATTAGAAGAAACAGCTGGAGAAGTCATGAAAGTTTGCTTTCATTCTCTCAGCTGGCGGGTTAGTCCCATTTTACTTTCAATAGGGCATCTGTGATGTAGCGGTTTGGCACATCACTGTGGCAAGTAGTGTAGGAGAAATGAGTTCGATTCCTTTGTTGGGGAAAGTTTTAAAAAAAGTCTTGTATCTCTGTCTGTTTGCGTGGACACTGTATCCATTTCGGCTTGGGTTGGCCCCAACAGGCGGAGCGCAAGTAGCCTGCCTTCTAAATGATCTAAATTACAGCACGTTACACTTATACTGCTATCATTCACTGTCTGTGCCAGCTGCTAATGATAGATTGATAGACCTTTTACGGCTGTTACTTGGACTGATGACCCAAAAAATGTTTAAATTATTGATTGGCTTTGCTAGTGACACAAGATCCCGCTCCACTCAACAAACTCTCATCAAGCACTTGGTCTTCTGACTCTGGTAGGACACACCCTTACTTATATATCCCAGCCAATTCAGAACCCTTTTGCAGGTAGTATTTAAAATTTTAAAAAGTTAAAAAAAAAATAAATGTTTCCCTTTATTTTTGTTTTCAAACCCCATTCTGATTTGAATTGAAATTGAAATTTTCCAAGAATCTCATATACGACGTGCCAGCAAAGCTACTTCCCCCCACCCCCT
>NW_004797281.1:2069625-2071015 GCF_000002075.1 Aplysia californica | reverse complement strand
GGGGGGGTGCAGGGAATGTGTGGGGTTGAAACTGGCCGGGACATGAGGCTCTTTCGTTCTGTTCTCAGATGACGTCACAAGTGACAGTGGTGTAGCGGTTAGAGTTAGGCACTTCGCTGTCTCATGCAGAGGACCGGAGTTTGATCCCTAAGTGGGGAGGCATTTTTTATCTAATATAATATTGGTTCAGACCGGGTTCGCCCTGACAGGAAGGGTGGTAGCCTGTCTCCTAAATGATCGAATGTGTGTTGATGAGGGCTTTAAAAGACCTACATTTGAAAAGAGAAACACCCATCGTTCTTATCTCTTCTCCTTTTCTATGTATATTAGAATTACCCTCTAGTAACTCCTCTAATCTTCGGAACATTTTTTTACTTCATTGTATTACAAGTGCTGTAAAAATCTTACTAGAAATTCAAATTTAGAAACTCCAGATCTTACTAAGGAGCTCCAGACAGGGCAGCCTTGAATCATCATAAGCTTCCTCTAAAATATATTTTTAAAAAAGACCTTGATATGTTGTCTTTACATCCCTATCAACACAGTTTAGATCATTTATTAGGAGGTGGGATTCCAACCCTGCCTGTCAGGGCCAACACAGGCTGCGGAGAGAGATACAGCATCCCCGCAGACAGAGAAGCGTCCTACCGCTATACACAGATGCCAATGTCCAACATCTGATTCTGTTTATATAGATTTGAAGAAGGTATATGATAATGTTGCTTTTTCATATTTACTTGAACTCGAATACTTGAATGTAGAACTGGGGTCTTAGGAAGACGGGGTGTCCCATGCTTCCTCACCCCTCTTCAAAAGGGTCCATTTCAGTGTGGGCAGGCTGATTGTCTCCATCATCAGCTGGTTGTTGTAGCGTCTGTTTGTTTTAGTAGAGGTTTTACGGCGCTCGCAACTCATATGAGCGCTAATTGTTGTAGCGTCTGATGGGGCCACACAGGCTGCTCCTCCTGCCTTCACCAGGGTGCACTCCTTTCTCTATCACAATCTCTTTCGTGAAGGGTTCCTCTTCACTCACGGCTGCTGGCAAGGTGATCTCGCACAAGGGCTATCACAGTTGGAGGATCAAGGATAAGCACTCCCTCTATGTTTGAGGAGCCTGTTGCTTTTTCATGTGCTTGCCCAACATAACTCTAAATATTATTACCCCTAGCCCTCCTAAGTTAAGTAAAGAGCTACTTTGGAAACAGAAACCTGCACACCGAACAACAGGAAGAAAGAAGCAGGTTTTCTTTATTTTATGGGCAGTGTTGAAAATCACGTAGTTTACGGCCGACAAACGATTATTCATTCCCAATCTCTCTCTCTCTCTCTCTCTCTCTCTCTCTCTCTCTCTCTCTCTCTCTCTCCCTCTCTTTCTGTCTCCCTCCCTCTC
>NW_004797281.1:2067162-2068556 GCF_000002075.1 Aplysia californica | reverse complement strand
CGCTCGCGCGCACAGAGAATTACTTTAACACAAGTATTTATGAATCATAAAATCACTGAACATCATCCATGGACAGCGAACAATCAAAAACTACTCATCGATGGTTTTAGCTTCGATTCGTCTGGCTGGTTTTCTAAAAACATTTCAACAGAATAAACCTAGTTCTGCAAAAGTTTAATTCATACTAGAATACGTTATAATAGATATCGTTCATCGTCTTCCATAGCATATAGACTTGAATTATGATATCCTAGATTGGGCACTTTTATGACCGCTCATCTTTGCTCTCTAAAACTCTAAATAAAAAGATTTCGCTAAACTGATGTGCACCTTGGGCATGCAAATGAAGGGCAAAGCACCAGTTTCGCCTAAGTCGAGTACGTGCGCAACCTTTCCCTCAGTGCCCCACATTTGGTTCCAAATAGAGTAAAATGGCGTGCCCCATGATGAACCAGTCGAATTACGCCAGATATTTTGGGAAATTGTAATACATGTACAAGTCTATGATTTCTTCCACCTGCTCAGATGGATGATAACACCATCGTTACACAGACACAAACTCAGTATGACATAGATTTTGTCCAGCCAGAAATTGACAATATGCCTATGTCACAGATCTTTCTATTTAAGAAACTGTCCATATTTTTATAGATCTTGTTATTCCACAAACTGTCCGTATTTTTACAGATCTTGCCAAGCCAGAAATTATCAGTAGGCCTACGTGTATTTCACAGATTTTATCAAGCCAGAAACTGTCTGCATTTCACATGACAGATCTTACCAGTCCAGACACTACCAGTATTTCATATATCTTGCCAGATCAGAAAATGTCACACAGATCCTGAAACTGTCATTTTTTTTCACAGATCTTGTTCTTCCTGAAACTGTCAGTTTTTTCCACAGATATTGTTATTCCTGAAACCGTCAGTTTTTCCACAGATTTTGCCAAGCCATAAACTGTCAGTGTTTCAAAGATCTCGCTACTCCAGAAACTCTCAGTATGCCAAGGTATACATGTATCTAATTTTTAAAGATTTGATACTGCCAAGCCGGAATCTGTCAGTATTTCAAAGATTTTGCCGGAGATTTCCGAAGATCGCTTTGTACATTTGTGTTCATGGCTGTGTTAAAAGGGGGATTCGTGGCGCGAAGGTCAAGGGTGTCTCTGAAATTAAGACAACATTATTTCGTGAACTTCGCTGAAAGATGCTACGCTCAGTGTAGGCTATGACGCGAGTTATTGCAGGCGTCAGTATGTGAGAACGTGTCTTCGTGTGTTGCCCCGACTGCGTACGTGTGTGCGCGCGTGAGTACGTGTGTTTGTGTGTGCGTGTGTGTGTGTGTGTGCGTGTATGTGTGTGTGTGTGTGTGTGTGCGTGCGTGTGTGTGTGCGT
>NW_004797281.1:2059344-2064534 GCF_000002075.1 Aplysia californica | reverse complement strand
GGGGGGGAGGGGGGGAGCAAAGAAAAATTAAAAGTATTCGTAACGGCTTTAACCCAAACAACAGTCAATTAGGGAGAAAAGTGGGTACCTGTTGAAAGCAGGAAGGGTTTGCCTAAAATAAACTCACTTTCACGTTCAGTATAAATTGCAGCTGGTCTTTTGGAAACTGCTTGAACTTGATTAATGTTTTTGCTTGGTGCTCTTCTTGCCGGGATGTTATTTCGAGGTCTCTGTTTCTCACACCTGGGCGGATTTGTCGCTGCCTGTCGTACGCCATCCTGAATTATCCGCTTATCTCTGTCATTATCACTGCCATTTGACAGTTCAGGAGCAGCAGCAGCCTCAAAAGACTGGATTTGGACGACAGGGAGATAGCCCTCATTCGTTGGAAAATTTACCCGGTTATCTCCCTTTTGGGAGAATTCTGCTCGAGAAAATTGTTCAGCTGCTTTCCGAATTGTTTTCGTAATTTTGTTAGCCTTCTGGTCCATATTGAAATTGGAAATGTAGTTGGATAGGGCAATATTCTTCACCTTTGGGACATTACCCCTCTTTGTAAAGGACTTTGTTCGGGGAAACCGTATGACTGTGTTTAAATCCGAACCCATTTTCCCGTTATCATTTTCAGTTGTTGTCGGACCAGAAGTGTGACCAAATCGAACCACAGTCTTCGCCCTTGAAGTCTTTTGAGCTCTTACCCAACTCTTCTTTTTCTTAAGCTTGGTACATCTGATAGAGTTCACGTGATCAGATAACTTTGGATTCACCCTTTTTGTGGGAGCATCACAAGAAGGATCAGCACCGACGTGACGCGTTTTGAATCCCCATCTCTCCAGCGACACAGGGGGCAAAGGTTCTTCTTTGGACATTAATCTGTTTGGTTTCCGAACTAACGTTTGGGATGTCGTAGATTTTACCCCTACGGACGACTTTTGCCTCCTGCAGACTTTACCTCTCAGATTCAGAAAAGAGTTGGTTTCGAAAGTGCCCTGTCTTTGCGACGGTTTTGGCGGGGAATGAAAAACTGTCTTTAGTCCAATCTCTCGTGAGGTCCGCTTGACTACTGTATCAGAAGACTGGATCGTATTTGGGTGAGGGCCAGAGACTTGGGCACAGGCAGAGACCAGGCTATACTGGGCAAACACCGACGTACCCTTCTCTTCTACAGCATTTGAGTCGTCGATTGAGTTGGATATTTTCTGAGGTGTGATGGTTGGACTTTGTTCAACCTCTTGTTCCATCACAGTTTCCATTGTGTTTTGACGCGATAATACTCGTTTCCGCAATTGAAAAGAAGATTGCTTTTCTTGAAACCCTTTGACTTGACCATTCTCTGGACAACCCACGCGGAAACTGACGTTGTCTGTCTTTGAAGCGAAACGGCCCTGCTGGATATCGCCTAGAGAAGACATATCTTCCTGCATTGACCCTAAGTCTACTACATTCACGTCTTTCTCTGTCGCCGCAGAATCCGTGAAGCTAGGCACGTTTTGGGCATTGCTTGAGGAAATTGTCAACGATCTCTGAAGACTGTATTGCATGACAGGGTACGATGCGCTATGAACCTGTAGACTTAATGCGCGTCTGTAATATTTACTACCTAGGTGGGGCATTCCTAAGGGTCCTTTACTCTCCTTCTTCCTTTCTCTAGAGCGCGATCGATCTCTAACTGATTGCTTTCTATTTGCGCGCGCATTTATTCCCGGAGACATGCTTCTCCTGCCACTTTTTGAACAAGTGTCTTTTCTTTTTTTCTCCACAATTCCATCTGAAGATTGGCTGGCGCGTTTTTTGTCCACTGTGGAATCGCCAGCTTCTAACTGCGTCTGGACTTGACCTTTCATCCTTTCTTCTGCAAAGTCCCCCTCGTGTCCTGACCTTGGCCGAGAGTTAAGATTTTCTGATAACGCATGGTTAGTCTTTACTCTGTGAGAAACACGCGTTCTTTCTCGGACTGCTGATCCCTGATACGCGTCGGAATCCACGAGGGCTGGGACAGGCAGTTTGTTGTCGTCTCCGCTTACGTTTGCACTCTTGCCGTAAATCTCGGAATCACGACAAATAAGCAGCTCTGGACAGGATGAGATCCTCGCCACGGTGGCGTTTTTCTGTTCAAGGCAAACCGAAACAGACCCGCACTGTGAGTCGTTGAGACCAGAGAGCTTGTCTTGAATCTTGGATCCTTCCAATACCCCAGCCTCCTGGAACACTGAGGTTCCCGCATCATGAAATGGACCCATCTTGTCCTCTTGAATGTCTCCAGACATGAATGTTGCCTCAAACTCAAAAACGACTTGTTCTTGAGTTGCAATGTTCCTGTCCTTATTTTCTCCTCCGTCCACTTTGTGAACTGCCCCAAAAGTTTGTCCTTTTGGTAAATCTGGAGTCAAATATATGGTTTCCGTCTGCGTTGTAGAAAAAGTTTCCAGATTTTGTGTGGTCATGAGATTTGAATTTGATTGATAACTTCTAGAGATCATAGCAACATTAACTCCAGCACTTCTTCTACTCAAATCATCACACAAGCCAGACTCCGCTGCCTCTGTACTCATAGAAGGACACTCCAAGGGACATAGGTTCAAGTGCGACAACTTCACTTGGATGCTTTCTGACTGATATTCAACATCTTCGTTAGAGTTTGGTTCATGACAAGGTCTCTCGGAGTATGTGCACGCGGTACATCCCGAGCTTCGCTCTCGTGGAATACTCTCTACGTCCGCCATCGTGCGACCCGTCGCGTCTGCCGAACCGGAAGCGCTCTGCCTGGGGAAGTTTTTGCTGTAGGTCTTAGATATCACGTGACAAGGATCTTTTGAGACAGTTACACTTGATGAAGACAGTTGGTGTTTAGTGACGTCAGTCAAGCCCTGGGCAGAAGGACTCGAGAGGTCGGACAAGGTCAAGGCAGAATGAAGTCTATGTTTGAGCAGATGCACACGAGAGCCTGATCCTTCGGAAGAAATGTCATCTTTGTCCTCACCAGAACCCGTGTGTTCTTTTACATGTTGCAGCGATCTTTTGGCGCTCGGGATTTTCTGAGGAGAAAAGAGGCTAAGGAAGGTATTGTTATAGCATGGTCGCAGTGTCTTCTTATCAAAGTCGAACCCTCGGGTTCTTTTAGCATTCGAAGCTAGTCTATTCAATGAAGCTAGTCTATTCAATGAAATGAACGTAAATGCGATATATAGGTGGAACCCCCCCCCCCCGACCACTTTCTCCACAAAATTAAGAAAGACTTATTGTGTTGCAAGTACCGTAAAACGCATACTAAAACTGAAGCTAAGTAATCAAAGAAACAAAACGAAAGAAAATATAGAGTCAAATAAATAACAAACCAGTTCGAAATCCTTCTGTCTGTAGCTAAGAGTAATGTCTATTATAAATGACAGACTAGACAACGACAACAGCAGCAGCAACAACAACAGCAATAAAAACAATAATAACAACTTAAACAACCACAACAAACAATAGCAACGACAACAACAGCAGCAAGAATAACAACACATGCAACAGCAACAGCAAGAAAAACAACCACAAAAATAACATCGATAACAGCAAAAACAGTAACGGCATCATCATCATCATCATCATCATCATCATCATCATCATCATCATCATCATCAACAACAACAACAGCAACAACAACAGCAACAACAACAACAGCAACAACAACAACAACAACAGCAACAACAGCAACAACAACAACAACAACAACAACAGCAACAACAACAACAACAACAACAGCAACAACAGCAACAACAGCAACATAGCAACAATAACAACAACAACTACAAAAACGACAACAAAGACAACAAAAAAACTGCTAACCTCATTCCGATTTTCGACCCCTTCCAATGTCTCCGCTCCACCCGGCTCCCATGGCGTCTCTCTCCCTCCTGAGACGTAGCAACAGTCTGCACCAGCACCGCCATCCCTACAAACGCCGTTCCCAACATCATCGACAGCAACAACAGCAGCAGCAGCAGCATCACCACCTTCATCGTCATCATCATGACATCCTTCAGCTGCGTCTGCAGCAACAGGCACCATACCATCGACGCTGTAGACACCACCACTCCAACCACCACCACCACCACCACCACCACCACCACCACCACCATCATCAGCGACGTTGTCAATAACATCAGTGATTGATGATCGGATGTCGTCCACTTCCATCAAAGACGAAGACTCGGAGATAGTTCTCACAGCATTACTCGTCTCGTCAGTCTCTCTTGGAAGCACGAGTAAAGAGATGGGTGGGGGCGTGGGTGGGGGTAAAGCTCAGAGAAATTATTATGGTTTTAACACATTTGGACAAGCTCGGGTTGCAAAATACCGCTGTGACGAAAAATACGTTATAGAACTTTGTATAAAAAGCATTTTGCTAACCGGAGTCTGATGTAGGGGTTAGGCGCTTTTCTGTTGCACGCAGAAAACGTGAGTTCAGTTCTCGAGTTGGATACATTTTGTTTCCTCATATATCCGTCTTAATGCTGAGACATTGCACCTCTCTCATACCACGTTCCAGGTCGGCCCTGATCCCCCCAGGAAGACTTGCATTACTTCCCATTAGCATCATTGGCACTCCCTCATACCAGGACTTGACTTAGTTTAGTTCTTGTAAGAGGTTTACGGCATTTGCAACACAAACAAGCCGTATAAGTGCCGAAGATTAAATGTTTTACTAGAGCGTAACATACAAAGGAACGGAGGAAAGATATTGAAGATAGTATATTATGTGTTTTATAGGAAAGAAGTAGAAAATCACATCAGAGCACTCACTCGTCCGTTATTCGTTAGCAGCAAGAACCTCCTTCTGCCATCTGTTGTTTGTCAAATATTTTCTCAATCAGCAATAGCAACATTCCCAACAACCCCCCCCCCCCCAGTTTAAAAAGACAACATGGGGATTCGAACCACGGTGATACTCTCCGTAGCCCAGTATGGTACCAAATGAGCTAACTTTGTACCCTGGAACAGCACCATCTTCTGAAGCAGCAGCGACAACAACAATCAGAATACTACAAAAGCGACAACAACACTATGGCAGCGACACAGCAGCAACAGCAACAACAGCATCACAACAACAGTAGAAACATTGGTTAAACACACTGTCAGAAGCACAACCGGACTAGAATATTCTAACCCTCCATCCTTCGTTCTCACTCGGTCTCCATACTCTCTCTT
>NW_004797281.1:2047671-2059103 GCF_000002075.1 Aplysia californica | reverse complement strand
TCTCTCTCTCTCTCTCTCTCTCTCTCTCTCTCTCTCTCTCTCCCTCCTGCGCTCTTCTGACATTCACCCACAAATCACGAGGGGACAAAGACAAATTCAACTTCATAAAACAAAAGTAGAGAGTTGATGACATTTAATTCAATATCAGCACTTGTAGACAACACTCGCCATTCGTTGATGAACATATACAAACATGAGCAATATTGATTTATTCGACCAAGCTCGACCCACCACCCCAGGATCAAATCAGGCGAAGCACGTTTTCAAATTAATTAGAAGACAAAATGAACGTCATCGTGAGTTAACGAAATTCTTCCCGGTGGCCACTCCTCAAGCAAACGTCTCAGTCGTTTTAAATGACTCTGAAGCATAATTCATTTGTCAATTTGAGACTGTGCATAGAATAGGCATTTCCTCTCTTAGAAACCATCTTTGTAGCAAATGACATAAACGTGTGCCTCTTGTCCCAAAATGCGTGGCATAGACCTTTGCTCTCGAACAAATCACCCGACTTCTTTCCAATACATGCGATTCATTTCTCTATTTGTTTTTGTTTCTTTGTAGCAAGTTGACTTGAATGTGTGCCTCTTGTCCCAGTATGTTGTAGTTTTCAGGTAGAAGTTAAGGACTTCCGAAGAAATATTCATTTGTTCCTCTCCCGTTGACAGGCAGCCTTTGCCGTAAATTTATCGTGAGTGCTACCTTTCACGTGCGCCGACACATGAGGTGCAGGGGTGAGGTTGTTTGTCTTCACTTGAAATTGAGGCCACACTGGAATGAAACAGTGGGAGGTGGGGTTAATGCGATTATCACGATCACGAGTAATACGAAAGTGACAATCTGCTCCTGAATTTGATTGCACTGGTCTACAACTTTTTCCAAAAGTTCCTGCTTCGGGGCTCAAACATCACATTCATAGAGATTTAAGGGCCCTGAACACGAAAATGCTACTGAAATTCGACTCGTATGTCTAGTTTTTAAAATAATAACGATTTCATATTTTACAAATAATCGATAGATAGGACTCCGAACTGGCGGTCACTTTATTTAGTTGCTTGACGTTTCTTGGCTTAGGTGTACCCCTTGTTCTGGTATTTTTCTTGTAACTAACCAACAACACTTGCTGCCAACTCCTCCAGACAGAAAACTTCACGACAACGCTGGAGCCTCCTCTTGGGTAGGCCAAAACAGTGGGTGGTTGGCGGGTGCTCTGTTGTGGTTTGCTCCTTCTTTCCTATCAATCATATATCGTCCTTATCTCCCCTTCTTCTTTTTTTTTATGTTTGTTGTTACCCTCTTGTAACACCTCTAATTATCTGGCGCTCATAGGACCTTATGCAGTTGCGAGCGCCATAAAACCTCTACTAAAACAAAGGCCAAAACTTCAGTCGCTTGCAGAAACGATAGCTGAAATGTCTTGAGGAAAATGTTCCCCGTGTTTGTCATTCACAGCTCCATATTCATAAGACCGTCCACATCGTTATATGCAACCAAGTTGTACTTCGATTATGAACAATAGCCAAAAATCCGCGTCACGATTTCTGGGTGTGCTCACCCTTACACTACCAACAATGAAGTTCCATAGCTGGAGCCTTGAGTCCAACAATTCAGCCTCACATTTTGGCAGCTCTTAAGTGTCTGAGAATTAGGATCGTTCAGTCCATATCTATCTGGGGCATTCTTGCTTTTAAAAATGAATGAAAATCAGGTTCATTTGATGCTGATGCTACAGCCTGTTCTTAAGGTGTATCATCCCACACTGCTTTCAGTTCCGTACGCTAATTATTACTTTGCTCTCCCGATTTCCCTTGAGTTCTTTTCTGACTGGTTGCACAGTAGACGTATAGTTGTCTTCTGAATGGCATGCGTGGTCTCCACTAAACCACTGGCGCATCAAGGGGTATTAATTCTTTCCCCGTTGTAACATTTGGCGAAGGTTTGTTGCACAGGTACTACGTCATACACGAGGAACCAAACCTTTTTTTCTTGCTACCTAGAGCAAAGCGAAGTCCTTCTAGAGTTTAGATACTATTTTTCTTACGTAGCATCAAGTCATTTTGCCGCAGATACATGGATAACATAAATTGACGGGATTTTTACATAAAGATGAGAGGGAGGGGGTCTCGTGACCCAAAGGTTTAGGTGTTCGCCTCTCATTCAAAGGTCCAGGGTTCGAATCCGGGTAGCAATGGAAAATTTGTCTCCTTTCACCTCCTTTCCTGCTCTTTAGCGATATTCTGCTGTCTGCTTTCGCCTCCACTTTCTACCCCAACCCCCTCACCTCCTTTGCCCCCTCCTCTGGGCTCATGACTCTTTCTGCAGCCTTTCTACTGCTACTCATTGGCTTCTCCTTGCTGCTGTCTTTCAGCCACACCCCTGATCTTACAGTAGGAAAGATTTACACCTAGCCTTCTCGGACAAAGGCGAAAAATCTGAGAGGTCCTGTGTGCAAGTTGCGCACGTGAAAGGTCCTTTGGTGGTCCAAAAATCGATAAGAGTAGTCTTCGGCCGCCACCCGAACAAAATTCAAAATTTCCTACAAAATGAAAATGTTTCATGGGTCCCACGCGCTCATATGACCTTATGAAGTTGAAAGGGCTGTAAAAACAATAACCAAAAAAAGTTTGATACTATTTTTCTTTATGCAGTATTATGTTATTTTGCTGCAGATACATGGATCAGTTGCAAGCGCCGTAAAACCTCTACTAAAACAAAACATGACACAGTGGATAACATAAATTGACCACATAATGATGAAGCATAGCGGCGAATAGTAGCATAGAGTGTTGTAGTTTAAGCTGTTTATGGTTCTGAAACACTCTGTATGTTGAGTGAAAACAATGGTCATCATGAAGTATCCATGGCGCATTGACAGTCAGTGGGACTCAAAAATTGAGGAAAAAGGGAGAGAGAGAGAGAGAGAGAGAGAGAGAGAGAGAGAGAGAGAGAGAGAGAGACAGAGAGAGATATTTAAGTATTGTCACTTTCGTGGCATACACAATTTACGGCATTACAAACACGAAGAAAGCGCTTTGAATTTTTAATGATGTGGTGTCATAGTAGTCTCCGACAGGATAGGATCAATTTCATAGTCATGACAAATCCCTAGAAGTCAAAGGAACCCTGAGATTCTCGATAGGATTGAACATACTACGCCCTGATTACGAAGCTAACACATTCTATATCAAGGTGACCCCCCCCCCCTTTCCCTCCTCGCCCAAAGAACGGGCACACGGCCTATGTACTCTTCTCTCACCGTGGTGCTTCCATCCTCTCCTCATGTGATGTTTCAACGTCCATTTTCTCTCCTCTCTGCTCCCCGTTGGTGAGGTAGTTACTAGCGAGGGAGCAAGGCGTCAGAGATGACAAGGATATCTGGGACGGGATAGCAGTAATATACAAAGTAAGACAAATTCATAATCGTCCCCTTCATTATCCCCCCCCTCTCTCTCTCCCTCTCCCTCTCTCTCTCTCTCTCTCTCTCTCTCTCTCTCTCTCTCTCTCTCTCTCCCTCTCTGTGCACCTCCATCTATAGTGCGGTCAAAAATTCGAGGCCCTAGTTATTGTCAAATATTTATAAAAAAACTATCGAACATAGACTCTCCAGCTTTTGCACAGTGACTTGTATCAATTTGTCTTAAGAGATCAATATTTTTGTAAACACCTGTTAGCAAAATTCTAGAAAATTCCTAATGAACACTAGTAAAAAATCCAAGTGGGTGGTTTCTACAGATTTAAAAAGTTTTACAGCTGGGGCAATATCACTTTTAAGAGCATGTCTGTCAAGTTTTTCTAATCACGACATCATTCTTATTGAACGCATGTTTTGAGAACCTTTAGTGCCAAAAACTGTAAACCATAAAATACATTTCTTGTAACTAGTTTGGCCACTAAAATGTGTCACTGATGAGCTGTGACGTAAGCCATATGCGTGGGCAAAATGTGTGTGAGAAGCGGGAAGCGGGAAGTGCTGTGAATATTCCTTTTTGCGTGGGCACAATGTGTGTGAGAAGTGAGAAGTGCTGTGAATATTCCTTTTTTCTGCGTGGTGGAGATTTATAGTGTTTTATATAAATTTATGAAGAAAAGTTTTTAAATCTAGCCTCAGATGTTGAGCAAAATATGATTCAGTTAATACAAATTGATACAAACTGCTGTTCAAAGTATGGATGACATTGATTCACCTGTTAAAGAGATATTTGAGGAAAAGTTGCGCCACGAATTTTTGACCGCACTATAGTTGTCACCGCTGTCGTCTTCTTGCTCCTGCCCCTCCTTCTCCTCGTTATAGAAAAGTCTATAATATAATTCCCTCCCATTTTTTCTCCTCTTCTTTCTTCCTGTTATGCTTCAACTTTACTTCTTTGGTGCAGACGACATGAATATCGTTCCCAGTCAAACGCAAAGACATGAGACTCATTTCATGGCGGTGACAGTATTAAATTGATCGGAAATCTCTTTCTTTTTATTGATTGTATCTAAGACAGCACGAGTAGACCCTGGAAAACCAAGGTCGATGCATAATAATAATGACACTACTACTACTACTACTACTACTACTACTACTACTACTACTACTACTACTACTAGATAGTATGTGTATAGCGCGAATCCGCGCTCAACAGCAAGCTCTATGCGCTTCACAATCTATACTGTTACCCCAACAGACCTGAGAGCATTCTGAAACAACCCCAACTTCATGGGAAGCATACAGTGCAAGTGGCCATTTATAGGCTAAGGATAGTTTAATAAAATGAGCCCAATTTTGAAAAATAGAAACTTCTTACACAACGTCGGGCCCGCGGCTCGAACCCCCGACCCTGCAACCTCTCGATTTTGAGTCCGGTAGCCTAAAAAACTGATATTAGATGTGTCAATTTTAACTGATCAATTGATAATTAATTAATAAACACATACATGCACTTATTTTTAATTTGTTATCCGTTTTTAGAGGGGGGAGCGGTGCGTAAATTACGACTAGCGCTCATATGACCGTATACGGTTGCGAGCGCCGTAAAACCTCTACCACAAAAAAATAAATAAATTACAACGCGATTGGTCAATTATAATTCAGCAAACCTTGCTGCTATCCGCCGCCGAATTGTTCAGATCTGCGGCCATGCCCGGGAAGGAACAACTGCGGAGGTCAGCAACCTCTTCCTCCTCCTGCGACTCTTTGGTGAGGTCATCGTCCCTGCAAACGTTGGAGGGCTCCTCGTGGTCTGTGCTGGACCAGCAGTGGTGTCTGTAGCTTTGGTCAAACATGTAGTCCAAGGTGGGCGCCTGGAAGGGGGGGGGGGGGGGGGGGAGGGAAACCAAATCACAACGGTGTTGAATAGAAGCTAATATTATACATGTATTTGTCTTTGAAAGAGGTCGGGGGTCGCTTGGTGTCTGAGGTGAAAGTCAGTGTTTTGAGACTTCCTAAGCTTGAGTGCTCTGGAAATAGCAAAATTACATTTTTTGTGCCTATTGTTAAAGTTTTTCATTAAATTCACATAGAAAATGTTAAATGTATTTTTAAATTGAGGCTGAATAATCGGTTTTAAGCCCCCCCACTCCCCCCTCCAAATAAAAAGAGATTTTAAAAAATCGATAGAAATTCCCCAACGGTCGGGGAAATGTCAGTATTTTCTCAATTACTTTGACAAGCGCCTGAATCCACCATCATGCCACACAAAACATGACTATGCCTTCAATCTGAGATTTGTGAAATGTAGGGATGCACTTGTTTCCCAGACCAACTCTATTTTGATAATGAAGGCTTGGCATAAACCATCTTAAAAATTAAATTATGTGCTTTACGCGTCCACCGACACGATTTAGTTTTTCTAAGAGACTACTTTGCCATCTCATACAATGACCACGTCACGTTTAGTTTTAGTAAGAGTAGCACTTGCAATACAATAAGGTCATATAAGTGTCGAAGATTAGAAGTGTTCTAAGAGAGTAACAAACACACAAAAAAGGAGAGATAAGGTCGAAACATGTTTGATAGGAAAGAAGGAGCAAACCACACCAGAGCACCCGCCAACCGCCCGCTGACAACGTCACAAATGAGGAAATTCGCAATTGAGTGAAACAACACGTGGGTCACTATTTAGACTTGCTCTCTACTGTGAAGCAAAGAAAAAATGAATTGGTATGGCCATGTAACAAGAACGTGTGGCCTATCCAAGACCATTCTTCAGGGAACTGTGCAGGAAAGGAGAAAGATATGAAGGCAAAGAAAGAGGTGGACCGACAACATTGGGGAATGGACAGGGAAATCCTTCGGCCAAACTCAGGCGCGCTAAAAACCCCCCGGGGAAAAGTGGAGACATCATCTGACGAGGCTCTCAATCACACTGCGCCCCTACGATCCTTGTGGATTATGGGATCAGTAAGCATTAAGCAGTGGGAGACGGCATTTGACCCCTCCGCCAACCTGAGCTGTGAGGGGCACAGCGTCCCAACAAAAAGACTGAAATACTGGATAAGAAATTATGCACGCAAGGGAATCGAACTCTAGTCGTTTGCGTGCTACGACAGAGCGCTTAATCGCTGCTCTACCTTCAGACGCCGGTAACTCAAAACCTTACACTAACCAATTCATATTATACTAGCACACACACACACAGACACACACACACACACAGACACACACACACACACACACACACAGACACAGACACACACACACACACACACACACACACACAAACATACACTCACTCTGTCTGTCTGTCTGTCTGTCTGTCTGTCTGTCTGTCTGTCTGTCTGTCTGTCTGTCTCTCTCCCCCTCTCTCTCTCTCTCTCTCTCTCTCTCTCTCTCTCTCTCACACACACACACACACACATACACTCACACGCACACACTCACACAAGCTCACACACACATACACTTACACCCACTCACACACACTCTCTCACGCACACTCACACATACACACACACACACACACACACACACACACACACACACACACACACACACACGTCAACGATTCCGTAAACTACCTCTTTCCCCCGGGACAGTGCCACTGACTGAAGTGTCGTTAGGCCATTCCCAAAGGGGGGATATTTCTCGTTCTAATGCACAGTAGAATTGTAAATAGGCTGATCCAACAATGTTATGCTCATAACTGTGCCTGAACTGCAAAAGGGAACTGCTGCCTTTTCTTTTCTTATCCTTACTCTCGTCATTCTCCTCTACTTCTTTTGTATGTTTGTCACACTCTAGTGACTCGCTATTTCCGGGGTGCCTTGATAGTCGAAGCAGACTTGAAGTCAAAGAGGTGAGCAGAGTAAGTCTGATTCCCTGTAAGGACTTCTTTGTTGACATCCACCTCTTGGCGCTCGTATGACCTTATGCAGTTGCGAGCGCCGTAAAATCTCTACTAAAACAAAAACAAACTACCTCTTCCACATTCCACATAGCCGCATCAGGCTGTAGGATGTCGCCAAGACTTGGGTAGTAAGCTGGTACAGGGCCGCCTTTGCCCATCTCTCACTGTGCGTGTGTGTTGTGTAGTGGTGCTGGGGAGCTCGGTGAGGGGTCTGGCGGACAGGGCTGACAGAAATAGATAGATGGATGGATGGATGCCAAGATGAAGGGAAAGATAGATGGATCAATGAACGGATGGATAGATGGACAGACGGATACAATATTGACAGATCGATTGGTGGATAGGTAGATGGAAGGAAAGGATGAAGGAAGGAAGAAAGGAAAGAAGGAAGGAAGGATGGGAGTATGGATGGATGGATGGATGGATGGCTGGATGGATGGCTGGATGGATGATGGGTAGATAGATAAATATATGTCGCCAAAACTTGAGTGACAAGCTGGTGCGGGTCACCTTTGCCCATCTCTCACAGTGTGTGGTGTAGTGGTGCTGGGGAGCTCGGTGAGGGGTCTGGCGGCGAGGGCTGGCGGAGATAGACAGATGGATGGCAAGATGAGGGGAAAGATATATGGATTCATGAATGGGTGAATAGATGGATAGACGAATCGATGGATACGATACAGATAGATTGATTGGTAGATAGATATATGGAAGGAAAGGACGAAGGAAGGAAGAAAGGAAGGATGGATGGAAGTATAGATGGATGGATGGCTGGATGGCTGGATGGCTGGGTGGATGATGGATAGATAGATAAATAGATGTCGCCAAGACTTGAGTGGCAAACTGGTGCGGGTCACCTTTGCCCATCTATCACTGTGCGCGCGCGCGCGCGCGTGTGTGTGTGTGTGTGTGTGTGTGTGTGTGTGCGTGCGTGTGTGCGAGTGGTCTCACTGTACTGGGGAGCTCGGTGCCGAGTCTGGCGGAAATTATTCTTTTTTTAAAAAATGCAGTTGTTTTTATGCACCTATGGACACAGTTTAGATCATTCAGGAGTGGGCTTCGATCCTGCCTGTCAGAGCCTACCCTAGCTGGTACGGATACAACGTCTCGACAGAAAGATCGAGATACTGGATAAAACTTCTGACCACATGGGAATCGAATTTAGGTCTCCTGTGTGCAACGGCGAAACACGTCCTAAACACTAGATCTACACCACAGACACTGGTGTAGACAGACGAATGGATAGATCTATATATAGACAGAGGGCGAGAAATCGATGGATGAATGGATGGATGGATGGATGGATGGATGGATGGATGGATGGATGGATGGATGGATGGATGGACGGATGGATGGATGGATGGATGGATGGATGGATGGAACCAAGGGAACAGTGTGGGGGTATCATTATTATTATCCAGTGCCAGATCTGCAACAGACATCGGCGATCATGGTTATCCTTTCATTCCTCTGCTCAGATGCTCTTAAGAAAGCTACGTTTCCCTGGTCTTTCCCTGTTACTCATTTGTATAGGTTCCTTAAGTAGGTTGCTCTGGGCCTACCCCTTCTTCGTTTGCCTTCAATTTTGCCAGTGAGAGCTAGATGCTCAAGACCCATATGTCTATTCAGGTGTCTTCAAAACTGAATTTGTCGTTTCCTGATTGTTTTTAAAAGAGAGCGTCCCATGTGGGCTTCGTCAAGCACTACCTCATTTGATTTCTTTTCCTTCCACGATACTCTTAGCAGTCTCCCGAGAAACAACAGAAAATTTTAGTTTCATGTCTTCAGTGATTGTCCAGCATTCACAGCCATATAGAAGGGTTGACCATACATAGCATTTCAGAACTTTCATTTTGGTAGTCATTGAGATGTTTCTGTTCTGTAGGATTGGGCTCATTTTTATTGAAACTAGCCTTAGCCATTGTAATTCTACATTTTTTATGTGTGGAATATTTGGCATCCGATGTTATCATATATCTTAGATATTTAAACTGTTGGACTTGTAAGATCTTTTCACCTTTGCTAATGAGAGCGAGGGTATACTAACACAAAATAACGCCTCTATGGCAAGTATTGAAATCGCCACGACCTCCCGCCTCCCCAATCTTTATCTCTTGGCTTCAACGGGTGCGTGTGTGGTCATAGAACTGGAGAGCAGTTACTCTATCTTCTTTTTATCCCCCCCCCCCCCCGGTCCCCACTTTTTCAAATGGAAGTACATATCATATGTATCATGCGTGCTTTGTGTGGCATAACCCTATTAACTCCTGCTGTTTTTTTAATAAGGTGTTTTTACGCGACCATTGACACAATTTACTATAGATCTAGAATCTAGATTTTTTAGAAAGTGGGCTTCAATCCTGCCTGTTACTGTCTAGATCTAGATCTACTAGATTGTTGTAGATCTAGATATCTAGATCTAGATATACATCTAGATATAGAATCTAGATCTAGAATCTAGATCTATATTAGATTCTAGATTATAGATCTAGGCTGAGAGTGAAAGGGCGAATATCCCAGCAGGAAGAACGATAAAAAAAACTCTCCCCCCTTGGGAATCGAACTTGAGTCCCCTGCGTACGACAGCTGCAATGTGCTAAATCACCACACCACAGACGCTGGTGATAGAAATCTACACATGTCAGGATAAAACTGCACCACACAGAATAAAGGACATGACAATGTGTAGTAACCTACCTGTGCTCTTCAGGCGGAAGGAGAGTTTTACAAAAATCCTTTTATGTTTTATGCGTTCATTGACAGAGCTGTTTTGTGCTTGCCTCGCTTCGCAACGCCAAATCATGAGTATGTTAAGCTTGCTGCATGCTCAATCAATACCCACGCAAATGTATTTAATGTAAACATAATCATACACCTTTTCTTCTCGCGGTGCCTCACTTCGTTCTTTGTTGGTTTTTATCGTTAAAGTTTAAGCCCTACTTAACACAATGCAGGATATCTTGAAGGTGAAAAACTTGCACTCCCTTTGGGATGTCGAGCTAAAAAAAAGGTTGAAAACGGGAAAATCCTTTATTGATTTTATTTGTAAAGGCACCAGCTAATGAAGACTGGAGGGGGGAAACAACTCGATTCCTTTCTCTCTCTTTCATTTCAAGCACCTCTCAGTTCTGAGGAACAGATCTTGTTCTCGGCTTACCGCTTCACATCGACACGAGTCCATTTTTTGATAGTCATGAAAAAACAGTATGTCATGAGAACAAATTAGACGATACGAGAATAATAAGTGGAAATTTCACTTGATTCTAAACTCTCCCCCTTATACAATTTCACGTTTCTGTCTGTTTTGTGTTTTGTGTCCTTTTGTGTATGATGGGTCGAGATGTGGCGCGGTATCGCGTCTGTTCTGATGGTCAGATATATTATGTCCGCTACTTCTATAAAGAGTTAAAGTGGTGGTTCTCATGGTCAAGAGGTTAAAGTGTTTGCCTCTCATTCAATAGGTCCCGGGTTTGGGTCCGATTTCTTCTGAAAAATTCTCTCCTTTCACCCCCTTTCCTGCTCTCTAGCAATGTTCGGTCGTCTGCTTTCGCCTTCACTTTTTGCCCCCACCCCTCACCTCCTTTGCCCCCTCCTCTAGGCTCCTGACTCTTGTCTGCAGCCTTTCTACTACTACTCCCTGGCTCCTTCTTACTGCTGTCTTTCTGCCACACCCCTGATCTTGTGATAGGAAAGATTTACACCTAGCTGAGTTAAAGAGAACTCTTCAGTTCTTCACTCAGCATAGTGTCCCTCCCTTATGACAGAAAATTTCTCTGAAATAAAGAATTGTCGTTCGTCACAGTTTACACAGAATACCCAATATAAAATCAAAAGGAAATAACTCAGTTAAAACTTTTTTTCATTGTCAGAAATCCACAGATCTATTCATATACATGTATTTATTTATAATCATCATTTTAATATAATATTTGTAATTTGCCAGTAAAATCATTTACAGAAAAAGGAAAAATGTGGAGATAAACAGAAAAAATCGAGAAACAATGTACGTATGAGAGACTTTCAAAAAGGAGGCATTCATTACAATGTGTGTGTGTGTGTGTGTGTGTGTGTGTGTGTGTGTGTGTGTGTGTGTGTGTGTGTGTGTGT
>NW_004797281.1:2042038-2045664 GCF_000002075.1 Aplysia californica | reverse complement strand
TCTTCTTCTTCTTCTTCTTCTTCTTCTTCTTCTTCTTCTTCTTCTTCTTCTTCTTCTTCTTCTTCTTCTTCTTCTTCTTCTTCTTCTTTTCATCACCATCATTATTATCATTATCACCATTATCATCATCAGCATCGTTATTATTATCATTATCACTATTATTATTACTATGTTAATTGTTATTATTGGTATCATTATTAATTGTTATTATTGGTATTAATAATGTTAGTAGCCTATTGTAATTGTTATATTGTTATTGTCATTATTATTATCATTATCGCCATTATCGTTATTAGTATTGTTGTGGTTTTCTCATAGATCTATACCAAGAAGCGCGACCGACGTGTCGCTCACGTCACAAGAACTCTCCGTGCAGAATGTTCCCGATCAACTTCTCGATCGATGACGTAGCCAGTAGACCCCGGAAGAAGAGCCTCTCGACGGTGCCGGCGCTGATCGTCTGCATCTTGGAGAGGAGCATGAGCAGACGACCGAACCTGATCATCTGACGAGGGTAGCTCAGCTGGATGTGCTTGTTGAGCATGAGCTGGGCCTGGTCTTGGATGCTCTGGACTTGTCGTCTGTCTGATAAACTGGCCACGTCTGAGGAGGAGAGAGGAGAAAATAGTTTTTTTTTAGAAGTTCCTATTCCAATGGAGCTAAGAAAGGGAAATGTTTTTCATATGAATTATTTCAAGGGAGATAGAAAAAGGAAACAGTTTAAACTCGTTATAGTTGGGCTAGGGAAAGAAGATAGTTACAAAAAAAGTCATTGTGCCTGGGTGAGGAAAAAAAAGTTCTAATACTGATTCTAGTAGAGCTATGAAATAGAAACTTTGTTTCCAGACCCCCTTCCAAATGAGTCAACAAGTTGCCTTCCGTACTGAGTTCAATAACAAATATTCAGAGAACTGTATAACATACGATTGACTTTATAGGCTTTTTCAACTTTGAATGGCTATAGGAGAGTTAGACATCCAATTATACGTCCATGTTCACCAAGACTGAGCCAAACAGGTGGATATTCGTTCACTGTTCATAGATCTCTAATTGAAACTGCTGTTTCTCCTCAATCATGCATGGCAGCAACTGAATGAACAAGATGATCTAAATAATGTCGATGGGGGCGTAAGAAGCACCTAACTTTTTTTAAATGACCCGAACCAGGGTCGTGAGGACCAAAAACCAACATAATCATGTCAACTAATCTAACAGTGAAACCTACCTGGTTTGAACAACGCGACAGCCTTCACACACGTCATCTCTGTGGGGTCCAGAGACATCTCCCGGAGTCTGTTGATCAGATCCGTCAAGGTCTCGCACTCCTCCAGGTCCACGGCGGAAGTGCTTGCGTCATCCCTCTGCGTCATCTGCGACAGGTGGTCAACGGGTAGCCCCCACTGGACCACGCCCAAGAGGAAAAGCTCCTTCCAGGCGGACGCCATGAGCATGGTCTAATGGTGAAAGAAAAAGTATCGTTTAATATTATAGTTATTGTAGTTTCTTTATTTGTTATCGTCTCTTCTTTATCTTCTAGTCATTGTCGGTGTAGGTCTTGTCGTTGTCATTATCGTCAACGACTTCGTGGTGCTCCTCCTCTTCTCTTCCCTATTCATCCTATTCCTCCTATTTCTTCCTTTATCTCCTCCTCCTTTAACGACAACAACCCCGCCACCACCACCAACAACGATGATGATGATGATGATGATGATGATGATGATGATGATGATGATGATGATGACATAAATGTACGCACTTTGGTTTTTACAGCTAGTGTAGATCTAGTCATTTATATTTTGAATGTTTCAGATGAAGCCTGTTGAGGGCGAAACGTTGAGCTTGTGATTAAATATTTTGGAAATACTACCAGGTCTTAACCGTTATACTATCTGCTGTACACAATGATGATGATGATGATGATGATGATGATGATGATGATGATGATGATGATGATAGTATACAGCGTTCATTTAGTTTTTCTCTCAGTTGCTCCTGAGGAAGCCCACGGGGCGAAACGTTGAGCTATTAAACAAATTTAAACATTTTATATTGTTATTTTATTTTTGTCTAAAATTAAAACAAGACTCTCCCTCCTACCCTGCTTACCAAACAATGGTGATGGTGGTGGTAATGATGATAAGAAGAGAATACAAAAAAGAAGAAGAAGAAAAAGACCAAACGGAGTAATCAAACTTTATAATTAGCATTGTCCTTACCTGATCCCCAGGGGTCAACGTAATAAATGCTGGGATGTGCTTGACCCACGTGACCACCGTGAACAGAAGCCTGGCCATGACCTCTTGTAAAATGTCGTGGTGGAATGACGTAGCGAGGGGCGGGGCCAGAGGAGCGGTGAAAGCAGAGGGGCCGTGCTGGGCGGGAAGAAAACAGACACGGTAAGTTAATAGGAAATACATGAATCACTAGACAAATAGATAAAGAGATGAATGGATTATTGAATTGATGAATGAATGAATGAATAAATGAATGAATGAATGAATGAATGAATGAATGAATGAATGAATGAATGAATGAACGAATGAATGAATGAATGAATGAATGAAAAAATCAATGAATTTGATGTGGGAGATTTCACGCCCCCATCGACACTATTTAGATAATTTTCCAGCTTGGGTTGAATGGGATCTAAAGTCCCAGCAGAAAGACAGAAATAATCGATAAAAACTCTCCCCACACATGAACTGAACTTTGGTATTCTGCGTGTGATGGCGAAGCAGCTAGCCTCTACACCACATACGCTGGTGTGCCAATAGCAATTTGGACTTGTCCTTCTAAGACGCACATAAAATTCTGAGAGGTAGATGTATGCGTGATCTCGATATATCGAACTCATGGGTACACTTCTTTTAAGTTTCATTCGCCAAGGAGGGAATACAAAAGTGTGACAACACTTATCAAGTATTGTAGCGCCACATTCTAACATTTATTTAGTTCTCTTTTAAAATGATCATTCCGTATTAGACAGAAACCACATAAAGAGGTATGGTCTTGTTCTTATTTCTGTCTTTGATTAGCTCTTATGTCTTACACTTATAGACACACAATAGTGCCACCATATTCAATATGGGGTGAGAATAAGCTAAGTGGCGTCACTGGTCTAGTGTTTAGGCTGTTGGCCTCGCAACCAAAAGGTCGTGGGTTCCAACTCTGTCAGAGGCCCTAAATTGTTTCGTTGGGAAAGTCACTTACATGAAAGTCCTCACTTCACCCAGGTGGGAATGAGTACCCGGCTGTTGACAGCAAAAGATCTTGTCAGTTCGTGAGAGTTTGAGTGCTGTTTGCACAGTACGCTTCTCGAGAAGAGGAGAATTATTATCTTGAGGTTATAATTTAGATTATAAAGCGCTTAACGCTTAGTGCTTGTTGGTTAACGAGGCTATGCGCCATAGAAATGCTGTTTATTTATCATTTATTATTATGATTGGTAAACGGAACACCAAGCATACCTGTATCCTCATGAGGTCGTTGAACCTGTTCATGTATCCCGACAACATCAACATGTGAGAGTCAGGGAACACCGGTGGCGTTGCCATGGCGATGTCCTGATGATACTGCAAGGGGATGAGACGGCAAGGGGTGGTAACGCTTAGGTCGATCGGGTGGTC
>NW_004797281.1:2034054-2036129 GCF_000002075.1 Aplysia californica | reverse complement strand
CCTCACATTCCCATCCCATCACCAACCACCACCACCACTTCCCTCCACCCCACCCTCCATCCCCAATATTCCACCCCTTTCTCTCCCCTTCTCTTCTACCCATCCCGAGTCCTTCTGTTCTGTTCACACAGCACCCTCCCCTTCTTTTTCTTCTTTTTTTCAACTCTTCACTTCTTTTCCTTCGACCTCAAAAGGACCAGGGATGTAATGAGTCCACTGTCCCATCAAGGCTGACGCTACTGCCCCCTGGTGAGAAAGCTACTTTTAAATTTCACAAACATTCAAGCGCCGAGTCGTCATCATTTCTCTCTGTTTCGTGTCAGTCTTAGTAGTTTAGTAGAGGTTTAGTTGGAAGAATGAGGACCCTGTCTGGCAGAGGAAGAACCAACGAAATCTTCGCTTTACCACATCAAGTTCTGTATTGTCATGCACATGTTATTATTATGTAATAACATGTACCTAAGATCTATTGTGTAATGTGGTTGTGTGTGTGTGTGTGTGTGTGTGTGTGTGTGTGTGTGTGTGTGTGTGTGTGTGTATGTGTGTGTGTGAATACTATGTAGTGTGGGTGGATGTGCTCTTGCCAACTCCTGAGTCATTTCAGTATTGTTGATTAAATGTATGTAAATGTATAACAAGGGAAAACAGAATTATCAGAAAACATTTCTTACAAAAGAAAAATACGTCTTAAGTGTTACGCTGTAGTTGTGAAGTGTAACCCCCCCCCCACCCCCACCCCTCTTAAACACACACGTATAACACTATGCCCTCAAATTGAAACGTGAATGGTTGAGAACCTGCAAAGCACAAACCATCTTGGGATTCCACTTTAGAAGTTAAGACAACGAAATAAAATAGCTGTTAAACTAACAATAATTATTGTTGTTTTTTGTTTGAGTAAAGAGAAGCACATCGAAACAATAGCAGCCATTAATACATTTTGGTACGAAGAAAAGCAAGACGGGCATACCGAAACAAAGGAAGGGAAATAAAAAGAAGTAAGACAAACCAGTGATGCCCTTCCACAAATTTGTCCCAAGATGTGAAGCCGCTCAAGGCTGTCCAACCATTTCCAAGAACCTTTCCAATTCTCACGGGAAACTAAAGTATTTGCTGTCTATAGTCCTCGTTTAATAAATAATATTATGTTAAAAGATATATACATTAAAAAATATGTCAGCATTGTAAGTGAGGGCTATGACTTGCATTGTCACTGAACTTTTTTTGGGTGGTCACCTTGCGTAGTGGGATTGACTCTTCGACAATCTATAGATTTCTAACTGTGTTTTGATATATTCTTTTTTATAATTATTTGTTCCAAAGTAGCCTATTAAAAATAAAGAACCTCATTTTAGCAGGGTCATTTCAGTTCTCAACCTCTGCGTTCCCCTCACCATTGCGCCTCCCCCCCCCTTCCCTTAAAAAAAGAAGAAAAAAAGGGAAAAAACCTCACCGGTGCCAAATCAATAGGTGATTCTTCATTAAATATTTATAACCCAAAAACCTTCAAACTTTCGTAACAGGCCTTTGCAGGTTATAAAAAACGAAGTAGCTGTACAACTTTGAAATTTTGCTCGACAGCTACGTGAGGCCACAGAAGCAGAGACTGAAGAACAAAAAAATTAGCCACTTTAGAATGATGCATGATGACTACATGTATACTGATGACGCTAATTTGCATGGGCAAAGAAACGTTAAGACAATGGCGACCCCTTTCAATTGCACCAAGGATAATTGTTTGATTTGCCGACTCAATAGCATTGACCCGCTCGCTCTTCTGGGTGCAGAGAGGGTAGCGCCAATTTGCGCAGTTCTTAATTTGTCGATTAATAATACATGATAGCTAGTCTTTTAACTCACATGTGAGCCCACATGCAAAACCAGAGATTCGCTAGTTGATAAAAAAACACGCCACCACCTTTCAGTCTTCTGTCTCTCCCAGTGAGACGTAATGAGAGGTGGAAAAGCAATGTGTTTTGTTTTGTGTTTTTGTGTGTGGTATCTGTCTCCCACCGCGGAGTGCTCGGACAATGGAGTGTTTGGCGTGGCCACTCCAGCCAGCCCAGAAGCAACCA
>NW_004797281.1:2031545-2032894 GCF_000002075.1 Aplysia californica | reverse complement strand
CCCCCCATAAAATATAAAAGAAAAGAAGTAAAAGGAAACAAGTTCTGTTCTATCATGTAAGCCCGCAGCTTTAGTTAAAAGTTCCCAAGTGCAATAATTCTTCTCAAAGAAAAAGACTACTTTGTCATCGAAAGACGTCGCTTACACGTATTATAGAGAGTCAGCACCAACCCTCCTTTCTCTCCCCCCTTTCTCTCTCTCTCTCTCTCTCTCTCTCTCTCTCTCTCTCTCTCTCTCTCCCCCCTCTCTCTCTCTTCTCTCTCTCTCTCGTTATATCGTTATAATAAACAAGAAAGAAAGAAAGAAAGAGAGAAAGAAAGAAAAAGAAACAAAGAAAGAAAGAAAAGAAAGAAATACAGACATAATGCGAGACCTTCCGAAAGAAAAGAGACAGAAATGAATGATTGAATGATTGAATGAATAAATGAATAAATAAATAAATAAATACATTTTGTTAATAAAGAGGGGTTAACTTGATGCGTAGAATAATACATGACAGATATCATTTTTAAAGAGTTAAACCGTCTTAATGTTTCCATCGCGTTGTAATAATAATATCTGTATAATACGTAACACACACACACACACACACACACACACACACACACACACACACACACGCGCGCGCGCGCGCGCGCGCGCGCACGCGTGCGCGCACACACATACGCACACACATACAAACACACCAACACAGATAAACACACATGCACATACACCGCCTCGGTGGCGGCTTGGTAAGGAGTCCGCTCTGAGAGATCTAGAGGAAGGTTAATTCATCTTTTAAAATCTCGAAAACACAATAAAAACGATTTTTTATAATCAATCCAAGTGTAAAACTGAAAGATGAACAGATGATAGCAGCTAGCAGGGCACGCCCACACAGTCAGCCGTTTACGTAAACAAGCTTGAAGTGAGCTAATCAGGGTTGTTTACATTTCAGACCATTCATGCTCGAAAAGGGGTCAAAATCTAAAAACAGTTGCGAATGAAGAACATTGGAGCAAAGATGGAGAATCTTTGGTTGAAGCAAAGGTGGCCACGAGGTAACGGTACTAAAAATAATATCACAGCTACACGCTAACAAGGTCCTACTTCCTTTATCTCGTCACCCAAGCTCACCACAAACCACACACACCTCCAAAATAAATCAAAATGAAATATTTATTGTCGATTATAGTTGTTTATTTTTATCTTAAATGAAGCAGTAGACATTAAACTTTCAATATATCCACCAAAAAAATCATGTCAAAAAATGTCATGGAAAGTCACTTTTTTGCCTTTCGAGCCTCGTAGCGGATAATAGCAAAGTGCGTCTTACGACTGATATTGAGCGGGGCAGACAGATATAT
>NW_004797281.1:2025468-2031445 GCF_000002075.1 Aplysia californica | reverse complement strand
ACACACACACACACACACACATACACATTCATACAAACACATACACACAATTCATTTCAAACAAACACTCATATACACTCAAGCGCCCACATCTCATCACATAAACACATAGGTCTACACATATTTACACACACACACACACACACACACACACACATTCACTCACACACATTCACACACACACAAACACATTCACACACATCCACACCTAAGACTGACCAACCGGGGCCGTTCAGCATCTTTAACAAATGGCTACCCCAGAATTACAAAGTTCTTTCTGACATGTTTGACAGCTTTGAGTTACTATGACCATGAAGTCAGAAACAATTTTATTTCCATCTGCTCTATCAATAGGCCTATCGTAATATGATTCGGAATCGTTATCAAGATATTCAAAAAATTCCATTCGAAAAAGCTTGACATAATGTGAAAATCAAAATCTTTGACGTCAAATTTCTCGCATCTAGGTACCGAGCAGTTAAAACTGCAATTTTGAAGCAGCGAAATGTAACTTGTAAGTGAGTTGTTTAGTATTGGGAGTCCCTTCACCACTTGAAAATGAGAAAACAACACTTTTGCTCTTCGGAGAGAAAGTTACTTTGTTAATAGACATTGGCTATTATTAATTTATTATTATCTTGTCTTCATCTGTCTTGAAAGACACGGATTTGGTGCAGGTGACTCGCATTTAGATAACTGATAATAATATATTGAAGTGTTTTTAAGGTTTTTATTTGTCTGTTTGTTTTTCTCTCTTTTGGACATGAATGTAAATCCCTACATACCCGAACCCCCCCCCCTCCCCAGCATTCAAACATGTACCCCTGACCGCCGCCTCCCCCCGCCCCCCCAAGCATCCCAAGAAACACACAGTTTCTCCAATAATTAACTTGAAAAGTAAAAATAAGGGGAGGTAAAAATCAATAAAGTGAAAATTAACACAAAAATGAAAATCAAACCTTTCTGCAGAATAAGATTCTTAAAAAAGCTGAGCATAATAATAATAATAATATGTTCAAAGGTGTAACGCAAAGTAGGGTCAAAGGCCAAATTATGTAGCGCGAGATTGATCACGTTACTGTCTCATTAACGGTGATGTAGTCTTCAGAAGCCCACTTTTCCGACGGTCCAGGGTTCGATTTCCTGATATGATCTTAGACTTTTACTCTACAACATCCTGACAGCTTGGCACGATAAAAAAAAAAAACCAAGATAAAAAAGGAAAAAGAAACGCAAATGAGATCACATCTCCGACTCTGGATCAACATTCTGCCCGCGAATCGATGCTGGCAGATGACGGGGACAGAGGTGAAATCGAGGCAAGTCCAACATTTTCCGTCAGGCCGGGTAAACAAGAACATATTCTATTATTAATCAGGCACTTTCACTATTCCTTTTTTATCTATGCAAAGAAAATGACGGCGTGGGATCTTGTCTCGGAGCTAGGGCGAGTGTTATCTTTCTGACGAGACCATCACATCGGTTTTTTTTTCTCCTCTTTTCATACTCCTCGATTTCCTTTTGTTCGCCCAGTCATATGGACCCTTTTGTCAAGTTCGTATAGAAATCATGAGTGTATAGGTCAGAACGAAAACGTTGAGACTTCTCTCTTTGAAAGTCGCCAGAATGCAGGGAAAGAGAGAAAGAGAGATGGAGAGGGATGGCGATAGAGTGAGAGATGGAGAGAGGTATACAGTGGTAGAGAGAGAGAGAGAGAGAGAGAGAGAGAGAGAGAGAGAGAGGGGGGGGGGAGAGAGAGAGGGAGGGGGAGGAGAGCCGGGCAGGCAACGCCTTCGCTGATAGACAGCAAAGTTTAGAGTCGATCAGCGATGCAAGTCAAACAAAACTTGGATGCAGGGATTCTGAAGAGGTCGTGAGCAAATCCGGAAATTCTCACAGAATCGGAGTTCTGGTGATTCTTCCGCCGACGCTCAGAATGCATCCGATTTACATGTTCCATTGTGGGTTCCATGGGCGTCTCTCAGGTGGGTTCGAGTGGGCGCGGAGTGGGCCAGCCGTTCATCCAATTAGCGCATGCGCGTGGGCGTTTCGACACCTGCGCGCACAGGGAGCCCCAAGGGTTAATCTGTTGACGTAGTCGCCATTAAGCTATAATTGATCTCTCTCCTTCTGACTTGGTCGACCAGCGCACAGTTTGTTTGAGGGCTAATATTTGCCTGATCCCATCCGACTTGCGTAAGGAGAGGCGATCTCGAGAGGTCTTGCACATCACTTGAGGGGGAAATGAGAGGAAAGGAATGAAATTTTAAAGAAAATTTTTATCGCAAGGGGGACCAGAAGACGGAAGAAGCTGCTGCTAATTGTTTCTTTTGATTGAGGCGAAATGCGAAGACGTAGAGAGAGAGAGAGAGAGAGAGAGAGAGAGAGAGAGAGAGAGAGAGAGAGAGGGGAGGAGGAGGAGGAGGAGGAGAGAGAGAGAGAGAGAGAGAGAGAGAGAGAGAGAGAGAGAGAGAGAGAGAGAGAGAGAGAGAGAGAGAGAGAGAGAGAGAGAGAGAGAGAGGGTCTGGCCCTCTGGCCTTTGTGCCGGACTTGGGTGAGGGAGATGCGCGCGGTAGATTGAGCACGAGCCAGATGTAAATGACTTGTTTGCTCAGGACTTTATCAGGCTCAAAAATCATACGCACTTGAAAGAAGGGACTGCCGAGGGGGAAAACAATTAGCAGATCGATAAATCGAACTATGAATTCTGTTGTTGGCCGGACTTGCCTGTCGTGAAAAGCTATAGTCCCACACGTATGACCTGTCGGCTGCTCGTTCTTCTCCTCGACGTGAGTGGCTCTTTTGTCTCTTTTTATCTGGCGCCGCCTGACTGCACGCTGAATAATAATATACAGTCGAAATTGTCCAAGACGGCCACTTATTGTCCAGAAGAAAAGCAATTGTCTTAGACAGGTGGTGTTTTGGACAGTGTCATTATGATATAGAAAAATTCAAGGGGAAGTTGGAAGTGGTTGTTTGTACAGGTGATTTTCTTGGATAGGTGGCCGTTAAAGCAGGTTCGACTGTACTCAGGCAGCTCGATCAATATCTGCATTTATACGTCTCCTGCTTTTCCTGCACGTTTTTTTTCTTCATGATATTGTGGTCGAACTTTTTCCTTCGGAACAGCAGGGGGCTGTTTTTTTTTTTTAAAGGAAATGGCAGCACCGCGTTTTGACTCACGGATGTTTTAACTAGCTCTTTCCCTGTCAGTTTACTCGTCACTATCCGGTATCATATCAGTTCAAAAACACGACCTATCGTTCATTCAGATTTTATTCTCTCCACGCAGTCATTTGACCTTATACAGTTGAGAGCTCCGCAAAACACTTACCAAAACAAACCAAAAAAAAACAAAAAAAAACTCTTCTCCATTTTATGAAAATATTTTAGTGCAGACTATTTACGACAACAACTGTTGAAGATATTTCTTTATTTTGAAAATTAGGTTCAATTTTGAATTATGGTTTAAGATAAGTCATCTAACTGGCCTTTCTTAAGAACTCATTCAACATACAGTACTCTGGACAGGCACAAACTTAGAAAAAATATCGGGCATGGGACGAGTTAACGCTCTTACACATTTGACCAAAAAATTATTTGAAGTCTTGAAGCGTGTACCCTGTTGTTCACGAAACGGATCCGATGTTATCCGTCGTTATTTCAAGGATGGTCAAACCTGTTTTTTAAACGCCATTTTGGGAAAACATTCAGCGCTTCTAAAGTCAGAGCAAAGGTATTGAAAGTGAAATCATCTACTTTAAAAAAAGCGTTTCCTCACATTCCAGCAACACCACGAATAAGGTGTGGCATGGATTAACTTGCATTGTAAGCACTCTGTTAGACGTTTTAGGAATCAAATTTCATGTGGGTGATCAGCGGGGTTTATGGTGCGGCTTGCCCACTCATTTTTTATCAACATCTATTGTCCTTATCATTCTTATCTCCTTTAAAAAATGTTACTCTCTAGCAGCACCTCAAATTTTCGGCACTTTAAATGATCTAATTGTGTTGCAAGTGCCGTAAAACTCAATAAAATATAAAACTAACTAATCAAATTTAAAAAGAAACGCAATCCTTCACCAAGCTGGGAGGCAGTAACCAAAGTTGGCTCCCGCACTGAGAAGACGTTTAATACATTTACTTGACATTTCTATTTCTCTGTAAACAAAAGCCCGTGGGGAATCTTTGACAAACGGCGTCTATGGTGAAGCGGTTAGACGCTTCGACGTCGCTTATAGAAAACATGAATTCAATTCCTGGGTGGGGGAAGTTTTGAAAAAATTGTTAAATATCCCTGTCCGTCTGCGAAGGTGTTGTATCCCTCTCAACAACGGATTTCCCTGATAACCAAGCTCGAAGCAGCTCGCCCCCTAAATGATCTAAGTAGTGACGAGATGTTCTTTGTTAAGTGGTCTCACAGTTAATGTACTCTCTCTTTTCATTTGTCAGTTGTACTGAATGATTTGTCAGTTGTACTGAATGATTTGTCAGTTGTACTAAATGATAATTCTGCATTGTAGCCCTAGCGCCTTTCAGAAAAAGAGGCAGGATATAAATTCACTTTACGATTATTATCATTGTTATCATTATTATTATTATTATTATTATTATTATTATTATTATTGTTACTATTATTATTATTATTATTATTATTATTATTTTCATTATTGTTATTATCATTAATGTTATTATTAATGTCACTGCTACTATTGTTACTATTGTTGTTGTTGTTGTTATTATATAGATATAATAATAATAATTCTTATTATAATTATTATTATCATTAAGTAATTAATTATTTATTGATTAATTATTACTTCCTAAAATTATTATTTGTATTATTATTTTAAATAATTTTAAAAATTGTTTATCCACATTGACAGAATTTGCACTCCCCAAGTTGTAGTCTTGACCTTGTCCAGTATGGCGTTTGCGTTCTGCCACAGAACCAGTCTCACGCTAATGACCAAACCTCTCAACTTAAAAAAAACAAACAATTTTTGTCAGAAAAGAAATTAAATCAAACACGGGCTTAAATATATGCCTGTCGTCTGTTCTTTCACAAATGAACAGGATCAATTTGAAGACAAAATACTATACAGCAGGCAAGACAAACGGGTTGGAGTGAGTGAGAAAGAAATGATCAAGCGTAATACATGACGTATCGATAACAAAATAGATAAAACAGATGAGTAATTTGATAAATGAATTTTTGAATAATTGAAAATATATACAGATGAATAATAGATAGATTCACCAATATATAAATGTTGTAAAAAGACGTATGTGCAAAAATGATAATTTGAAAACAAAACCAAAAAATAAATAAATCAACAACCCCCCCCACCCCCAAATAACAAACAAACAACAAACAACAAAACTATTGCATGAATAATTAAACTCACAAATACGTGTAATTAAGAGTAATTACAAATTCATGGATTAAAATTGATAACTAAGGGAAAAAAACCGAAACTATTGATCCGTGTATTCTAACAAAGTGTCGACTGTCTTTACGTTCCGAAACCAAACCGACGGGAACAAAGGCTGTTGACCTTAATTCAAGCCTAGCGGGAAACCATTTTGTCTTTGCGGTTGGATCTCTTGGAGTGACTGGCAGATCTCACCTGCTCTATCCTAAAGACCGCTTGATTGTTCTTTAAATTTCAGTTCTCGTGCTTAATTCGGCCAGTTTTGCGCAGGCTGGTGTATCGAATTTTTGTGTTAATTCAACACTGAACATCTTTCAAGCTCCTGGCACACCCACGTTCAAACAATCACCTCTGGAATAAAATGCCCTCTGTCTATTTATCTTTAAAAAAAAAAAGAAAAGAAAAACGAATAGTACATGTATTATCGTTTTGGTAGAAGTCATGTTTGGAGCGTATTGACATTACAAAGAAAATGTATAGTTAAATGTCTATCTATCTATCTATCTATCTATCTATCTATCTATCTATCTATCTATCTATCT
>NW_004797281.1:2009305-2024388 GCF_000002075.1 Aplysia californica | reverse complement strand
GAGAGAGAGAGAGAGAGAGAGAGAGAGAGAGAAAGAGACACACACACACACAGAGACAGAGAGAGAGAAAGAGAGTTGAAGGACAAAAGAGAGGATGATCGAGAAAAGCAAAACTAATATGTTGTCATTGGGGTTGTTATTACCTTGGAGATTAACGCTGGATGTCGTGATCCTTATAAGGCTAGTTTCTCTTTTAAGCGTGGAAAAGTACTTGATGATTTCAAAAGTGTTCATTGAATTGACGAAAACTCATCTTTCAACTTTCATCCCATAATTTATGTCACTCAAGCTACTTAGACGTGGGGAGACACACACACATACTTGCGACTGGATTATGAAGCTAGCTTTGAGAAATAAAACAGTACTGAAAGATACGTTTTGTCGACTGTAAATATTTAATATTTTTGAGAGTTATCTCATCATCTTTGCTTTTCTCTCCTTGGACATAGATATGCCACCGACAAACCCTTCCCGCTTTCCCCTTTTTGGAGCTATCTTTTTGACACAATTCCACATTATGGAAAATAATAACACTGAAGACAGTTTTCTTTCAAACTAAATTATAACTTTCCCGTTCTTGTTTTGAATGCTTTCCATTGTAATCTCTGCCTTGTTTTCTTCTGTACACTGTACAATAAAGTGCAATGTTTTAGACTTAGAGCCGCTCAAAGATATTGTGTGGTATGCTTAAATTGTCCAAAGGAGAGAATACGTTCTAGATTTCTACATATTGAAATCATATTAATTTATTAGTTTCAAAACAGAAAAAGAAATACGCATTTGCCGTTTCGTTGTGCATGTTGCTACTCAATCTATTTTTTCTTTCTTTTTTTGGACATGTAAACACTTTCATTTCAATGTAGCTTTCTACTTTTTGATTTTTTATCTGGTCAAGCAGAAGGGCAAAGGGGACAGAATGTTTTGTGCCCGTTCTCAAATACACGCTGTCTGAAAGTTTGATTGCCAAGTTTGATTGCCAAGTTTGATTACCATGTCAGTCGGCAGAAAATTTAATTCGGCAATTTAGTCTTTTAAATAACTTCATGAACAATTTCTAGAAGTTGTCAAAAATTAATGAAGGTTTAATGAGGCTAAAGCTATGAACGTTTTGACACCTCGGCGCTTTATGAAGATTCGTTCGAGACAGGTAAAATAGCATTCAGCCTTGTGTGATTGAAGGACTTTATGTTGCCCAGAGGAAGAACTTTCTACAAAATGTGTCAAGTTGTCAGCGAGTTGCTGTAAGGCTTGAAGGGTTTGCCAGCGACTTAATTGCTGTAAATCACGGGCTATCACCACGCTTGATGGGATTTCCAGCGCCTTTTTAAAACTGAGACAGAATCTCGGGCCTACAAATGAGAACATCAATATAAACATTGAAATAGACAGATTTCTGAACGAGTCAACAATTATGTTTTCGTCTTGTTGCTCTGTTTACGGTGAACTTCTGGAGAATTGCCTCAATTGTCCACATGAATGAACGGAATAAAAAAAAAGATGTTATATAGAGAGATATATGACCAGGGAAACACATGCAAATATAAATAACTACCCAAATACCCCCCCCCCCACACACAATTACTGTACTGTAAATGCATGATGTGAAAGACGTTTCCCAACTCGTACTTGGTGTACATTTCCACGAGTATCTGATCATATGGACAACGAGATTCCCAGACAGACAAACAGATAAACAGTTAATCAGTCACTCAGCTAGTCAAGCAAAGAAATAAAAACCCCAACAATTGAACAAACAAACAAACAAACAAACAAAAAGAACACCAAAAATACCTCCACACAAAAGTAACCCCCCCCCCCCATACTGACAGACTTTAAGTTAAATAATTGACGATTACTACTTGGAATTAGCCTGGTATCAGGAAGAACACCAGTGGTTACATTAATTGACACTATCCCAGAAAAGTTTGAAGTGAAACCCAAGACTGGACCGTTTACTGCTGATGTGTTCATTACAACATCTTAGTGATTAAGATAGTTACATAGATCAAGCGCTTTGTTCGCCTAAAAAAAAATCTTTTTGGACAACAGGATGAAAAAGCCAAAGAGATCGTACCGGTAAAAAGTTTGCTACAGCAGACAACACACGTTTAAACAATTTCTTAATAACATATTGAAAGGATTTTATAATGTTTTAAGGCTTAATATTTTTATTAGTTATCTTTGCAACATGTTGTACTTCATCAAAAGTTAAAATGAGTTAGGAATTTGTTTTTTTCTCCAAACTTTGCTTTTACACCCTCTGTTACAAAATGTGGCTTATCTTTCAAAGTGGCCAAGATATTTGAACAATTTAAAAATCAACGTTTTCAAAATTGAACTGGCTACAAAAATACGCCCTTTTTGTAATATCCAAAGCTTTCGACACCTTGAACCCTTCTCCAGGCAAACACACTGGTTACTCGTATGATAGCTGGTTAGCTACCCTAGCCAACAAGAAAGGCTGGATAATGGATTTTAAATGTGTTTTATTTTTTTATTTTTGCTTTGTTAAAACAATTTTGAAATATGATTTCAATCCAATCTATACTTTCCTTTGTACGAGTAGACCATCATATTTGCGCTCATATGACATTATGCTGTTGCGAGAGCCGTAAAACCTCTACCAAAAAAAAGACACCTATATCCACGACTTGGAATGAAATTTGTGATGGGCTTACTCGCAAGTGTGTATGACAGATAGATAGATAGATAGATAAATAGATAGATAGATAGATAGATAGTTAGATAGATAGATAGATAGATAGATAGATAGATAGATAGATAGATAGATAGATAGATTGATTGATAGAAAATAAAGAAATAGAAAGAGAGAAAGAGAGAAAGAGGGGGAAGGGGATGTGAGATAGCCGAAAGACTGAGATCGCTGAGGGTACTACAATAAAATTAACGCATCGTTTAAAAAAAGTAGTCCGAAGATTCAGTAAGCTTTTCATGCTATCGTATTCCGATATCATTCTCGTTTCTTGTACTGCTTCTGTCTTATTCCGGGGTAGAAAAAAATTATTAGAAGAAAAGTTGTTATCTTGGTCAGAATTTGCGAAAAGACAGACTTTTCTTTTATACATTGTCTTTCTGATGGAGACGCATATCTTCGCAATAACATTCATAAAGTGTGGAAAAAAAGCAAGACTAACAGACAGAGAGAAGTGAGGGATCGTACAAAGAAGTAGAACCCACCAGTGGATCTCTTCAAACTCCGTAACAAGTTGAGGTGGTTGAAATTTTGAAAATTGCTTAAACCAGAAATTGTTCTTTTGCTTCCACACCCCCCCCCCCCAAAAAAAAGAGAAAAAGTCAAACAAACAAATAAACAAAATAAGCACTGAAAAAAACCCCCTCTTTTCACGTTAACAAAATATGATGATAATAATCCCCTAAATAGTAAACGCACATTTTTTAAACGTTAGTGGCGTCACAGGCGAGTGGAAATTAATCACATGCGAATTTTCAGAAAAGGTGGATCTTTTGTGTTTCTCTCTCTCTCTCTCTCTCTCTCTCTCTCTCTCTCTCTCTCTCTCTCTCTCTCTCTCTCTCTCTTTGTGTGTGTATGTGTGTGTGTTTGTGTGCGTGCGTATGTGTACGTGTGGGGTTTTTTTTTTGGGGGGGGGGGAGGTGTAGATTTAAATTCTCAAAGTCTTGAATACTAGAAGAAAGCAACATCGAAGTCACACGGATAAAGAAGCAACAAGTCTTTAAACAGTTGGTATTAAAGTGCGATAGATTCTTCAAAGAAGGCCAAATCAACAACACATATAATGATAATATTAAATAAGAATACATACTTTTCGGTGCAATTCTTGTCGTTGTAGACATCATGAGCTATCTGTTTACTGTACAGTCTGTCGGTCTTTTTCTGGTCAGGGTATTCAAGGGTGGACGAATTCTTTCTTTTTAACAGAAAGTCCAGTTCACTTTCGCATAGTTTTTAATCGAATATAAATATAAAAGAAACCTTTTGAGCGTTATGAATAAAGTGCAAATTTATTTTCTTTATTGTCTCAATCCATTTTAGTTACAAGGAATCAAATGTATAAATGATATTGTTCAGGTGGGGATCCTTTCAAATCTTTCAAATCCCCACTTAAGTTCACTGTATGTTCTTGATGTTAAGAATGTTTATCAAAGCTCAGTAAACACAACCGTTTAGTGTGACACAGACCACGAGAGACTTATGTTTCCAAGTTTCAAAGCACAGCTGCAATAACTTTTACAAATCACAGAGAATCGAATGCCTTGTTTCGATACAAGCTTCTTGGTGTTTCTCTGTCTTCTAAAAAATCTCAATAAACGCATAAAATCATCAAGATTCTGTCGCTCTCTCTGTGTACCTCAGTTGGTATATCACCAAGTTTCGGCTATTTCACAATTTATGACCACAAAAAGGGCGTCATCGTTGAATACTCAACAGACCCATGCCCGTCTCAGCTCGAAGCGGCTTTTTAAAAACGAAGTTGGCCAATCCGATCGATCCGCTAATGCGAGGAATTACGGTATAGGGTGCCAGGGGATGGCGCTGGATTACTGGTGTCGCCAGAAGACAGCAAGACAGGAGAAAAGTGGGCGGGGCGAAGAGTGAGCGCTGGAACCGAGTCAGGGAGGAAGGAAGAGGGAGGAGGGCCACATCAAAGCGAAAGCCTCACGGGTGACGCCGCCTTACAGAACTTCTTGATGTCGTGGGGGATGGGGGGAAATATGAGAAGAGTAGCTGGAGCTGTGGAGGCCTGGAGGTCTGGAGGTCTGGAGGTCTGGAGGAAGGGCCCGCTACTCCTCCGGTCTGTACGTGTTGTTGGGGAAAGGTTTTCTTATAAGGTTAACTGGTTGTTTTGGAAGAAAGCACTTAAAGGAGTATTAAAACAAATACACAGACAAGCAAACAAATGAATGTACTAAAAAGCTGACTAACAACTATCCTAGTTCACCTCCCCGTCTATCGTCCCTCCCCCCTCCCAAATTAAAAAAAAAAATCCCCTCCCCAAAAGCTTAAGAACCCCCCACACACACATACACAAACGATAGATCACATTGTCATGTGTAGCCTACCTAAGAAAGTGGGACTGTGCAGTAAATACACTATTATAATTTTCAGCCGCTGCGAGGAAGGCAGAAAAATGTCCTACATCTTTGGGAGGAGTACTTCCAAGATGCTACAACTTTGGGAACATAAAACTCAAAAAGACAAATGCAGATTATCCTAGTTTGGTAAATTTTTCAGTCTAACTCAAAAAAAAATCAAACTTTGTTCTAAACAAATCGTTTAATATGAATTTTAAATGGACTGCCAGTCCAGACCAGACAAGACAATCAATGTTTTATTCATAGAGGCACCAGCCACCAATGTCTAGGTGCTATTTTAGTCTCTTTCCTGTGTCTGTGAATTTCTTCTTCTTTTTTTCCCATTAAGGTTTCTAACTTAAGGCATGCTGTATCTATGATTTCTGAAATACGGACAGCCTTTGCAGACAAGATACATAATACCTCCCGTAACGACCATCCAGACTTCAGTTTTTGTAAGTTTGAGTTTGTGACGCCTTCCTTTTTCACTGGTTTGAAGAGCCTGGAAGCTCGATCGTCCAACGTTGTGTCTTTGGGAAAGGCACTTTACACGGATTTTCTCCACTTGGCTTAGTTCTATCAGTGGCGAACATACAATTCGGAGATCCCACCTCTTAAATAATGTTAAAGTCTTGCAAGGGGCGTTGAAACTATAGAATTTCGTAATTTTCCTAAAGCCATGACAATTTCCTCAACAGCTCAAGTTGAAGACGGTCTCATTCAGAATTCGAACCGGGGTCATTCACCCAGAGTAATAACGACAGAGGGATTGGTGTGTCTTTTAAGATACCCGGTACATTTTTCAACCGTCTGGTTATTGTTTTTTACTTGATAAGCAGGTTGTTAATTGTGATGATAGCCTTGCTTATTTTGTCTTTATGTGTACGCTTTTGGAGCACATTTTAATTTACCGGTATCTGCGGTGTAGCGACTAGAGACTTCGAAAGCGCATGCAGAAAACGTGGGTTCAATTCCCATGTGGGGAGGATTTGTATAGAGCATCAACGTCTGTCTGCTGCGGTATTGTACATTGTATCCCTCTCAGCCAGGGTTGGTCCTGACAGCCAGGTTGGAAGCAGCCTGCCTCCTGTATTCTAAATGATGTTGAAAGTAGTGCACAACACCTAGTATTCAAAAAGAATATTTAACACTTTAATTTGCGACGTAATTACAATGTACTGCCCCCCCCCCCTGTTTGAATTGATAATGAACTGTATCTTATCGATGGTTTAGTCCAAAACTGTCGGTCCTTACAACTGTGCTCAATAACATTATTGCGCTACGTTTCCAATACTTTTGAAAAAAGAATGTGCTATAATTTTCATCACTTTTCATAACTACTGTAATACTAATCTCAAGAGTTTAGTCAAACGGAACAATTCCCCCCTCCCCCCCCCAAAAAAAAAGCAAAAAACAAAACAAAACAAAACAGAAACAACCAATCCCCCCCCCCCAAAAAAAAAACATAACAAAAAAACAAAACACACAACAACCCACAGAGTGGATTATTAAAGATAAAATAAAATCGTGTATCACAAAGAAAAATCCAACCTAACCGCAAAAGCGCAGGAGACTGCAAACTTGAGCTGCTAATCGGAAGAGATTAAAAAACGAGTCGGCTACCCGGATTATCTTCATCTTCCTTTCTAAAATATTTCCATTCAGCTTTTTGTTATGATGTCATGGTGGGTGAGTGGGATTTTGTGTGTGTTTTATTTTGGGGTTTTTTTTTTTTGGGGGGGGGGGGGTATTAAGCGCTTCTCCAACACCGCTTTTCATGTGTGCCTATCAGTCAGCAACTGGACAACCCCAGCAAACCAGTTAAGTAGTTGTGGGTAGTTGGCGGGTGCTCTGGTGTGGTTTACTCCTTTCCTATTAAACATCTATCGTCCTTATCTTTCCAACTTCTTTTTTGTGTTTGATACTTTCTTGTAACACCTCTAATCTTCGATTTTATAATATTGTGAGGCAGCGTGGTGGAATCAGGCTCTCGTCAACATAATGAAATCGAAGAAAACAGCAGTTTTGTCCTTGCTTAGCAATTTTTATCAAATTTTTGTTTTTTGGCTCAACACCTTTTATGTCCATTTACAAACACATTCCTTGAAGGATTTCACCGAAAACGTTGATTAAAGGCACAACAATATAAAGTTACAGTGTCCATGGACTCTCCAGCTTTGGAATTTACCTAGCGTTGGCAGCCATTTTCTCAATAGTTTTACCTCTTAAACTAGGTGACCCCCACTTTGTTCAATCCAAAATATCTCATCATCTATAGAAGATGGGTGGATAATTTTTTCATTGAAAGCAAGACAAATGAACAAGCTTTAAGATGATACCAATAACTCAATATGCCCAAAAATTGACGAGAGCCTGATTCCACCGCGCTGCCTCACAATGACCTTATTGTGTTGCAAGTGACGTAAAACTCTCACTAAAACTAAAGTAGTAGTTAGATAAGTAGTTAGACTACTACTACTACTACTACTACTACTACTACTACTACTACTACTACTACTACTTTTCTAACTCCCTTTCGTACTTATTTATCAACACAGGTTCGTCTTGTTTTAGTAAGCATTACTCGGCAATTAGGTCATTATAAATGCCGAGGATTAGAGGTGTTACAAGAAAGTAACAAACACAAAAAAGAGAAAGAGGAGAGATAAGGACGACAGATGTTTGATCGGAAAGAAGGAGCAAACCACACGAGAGCACCCACCAACCACCCATTGACAAAGGTTCTGTTGATGTAGCAAGCTTTAAACAGTGGAAATATTACAACGGAAAGGTCATAATTTAGGCTATTATTTGAAACTATCCAGTCTTATGTACTGTTGCGTTAAACAAAAACAAACCATCGTTTCGGGTGCAATTGCGATCCAACCTGTTCTAACAGCCACCTGTCGACGGCCATCACCTGAACAAACGACCACTTTCCAAGTCCCCCTTCCATTCTTTTTAAAATAATAATTATGAAGCATATTGACAAAATGAGTTACTTCTCGGATTCGAGCCCTATGGAAATTGGTACGTCACGCTTATCGGTGAATTTTTTACTATTTATAAGTATGAAATAATAAAAGGCATGTTATACTTAAAGAATATGGCATCAATAGAAAATCTGCAAATTTGACCCTAATGTCGATTTTTAACCAATATCTCCATTTGTGGATTGCGAGAAGTAACTCATTTTGCCAGCATGCCTCACAATTTATTTTAATAGCCCAGTCCAAGAGAACCACTTGTGTGAGATTACCCCTTTTCTCCTCAACACTGGATGTTTTGGACAGGTAAAAAAGTAAAGTTATTCCCCCTTCCGATCCGGACATTGGGGATTGCCTTGCTAGTGAGACAACTTCTTGGACCTTCGTCGTATTGTGGTAGGGTGGCCAGTTCCTTTCCACGCCGCCTTTACTTCCCCAACTCGAAGTCAGATACCCATTACTGCTGGGTGGGCAGGAGGGGGTGGAAAAAATCGGTGTCCGAACCGAGGCTCGAACCCGGACTTTCCGCTTCTGAGACGAGCACACTAACCACTGCGCCACCGCACCAGGTACTACTATAATATTAAGGTTTTTGGCCTTGCCCACAGAAGATGCGGGTTCGATTCCGGGAGTGAGGAAGTTTTTGGTTTATGTCTGTTTGCTTGTTTGTTTGTTTGCTTGTTTGTTTTCTTTATTAAACATCTCCGTTTCCTGTCCAGATATCATATCCTATTCAGTCCAGGTTGTCCCTGACAGACAGGATGAAACAGCCCACCTCATAAATAATCGATGTATCGATGGAGGTGTCAAATAAAAACGATTTAAAAGAATGACTGAAACACAAACAAAAATTACTTATCATCTTTGGGTAATTAAGAAAATGTACGGCTCTTTCCCCGGTCAAAACAATTACAGGGTGAATACTGTAGACATGTTATTGGAACATATTCATTGGCTCAGTAATAAAGTATATATATATATATATATATATATATATATATATATATATATATATATATAAAATTATAAATACCTTAGTTCCGATTGTGGGTCATTCCTGGTTACACACAACCAATTTTAATTTTAATTCTGATGATCCCACTACTTGTCCATAGCGTGTGCCATAACACGTTTTTCTTTTTTTTTTCTCTCTCTCTCTCTCTCTCATTCTCTCTTTCTCTCTCTCCCTCTCTCTTTCTCTCTCTCTCTCTCTCTCTCTCTCTCTCTCTCTCTCTCTCTCTCTTTTAAAAGTAGAAACCTGTTGTGGTGTAGAAGAACAACATCGATCAAACTCACCTAAAAAAGAGTGTTTCGCTACTCTCAGCAAGTATTCCTCAGCGTTGAGAGTTTGGGTATTTTGAAAAAATAAAAAAAAAGAACATGCCGCCATATTATATTCTGTCTCAGACCTGCGTCAAGCAAGTGATATCAAACTAGTCAATACCATAGTACTGGTAAACTCTCTGGTAACGCGACAAACACAGAACACAGTTTTAACTGATTTTAATGAGGATTAATCAGTGCTTCAAGACGATTTAGATTTAATTAATATGACTTTTAGTTGGGTGGCTTCATAATATTTATTCTTATTAGAATAGTATTGATGAGTATAAAATTAGTAACAAAACTGATAACAATAATAACGATAGCAATAAAGATAATAACAACGATAACGACTAATGTCCAGTACAGAATTACTTTAAATAGTGAACAAAACAACGGAGACCCAAAAATTAATCAACCATCTTGCCATTACCACTGGGCGACAATTTTACAGCTGGGATGAAGACATCACATCTGACATCGACCTCCTCTGTATCTTTCCCCCGTCATCTCTTCTCCAATCCCCCCCAAACTCCTTGTCATGGGTTTTGCTATCTCCTTAAAGTTTCCCATCCTCTTCTGCTGCCTGACTTGTATTAACGCAACGCGAACAACAACAACGACGTGTTTTACTTCAAAGTCACCCGTTGCTGATCCCCCTAAAAATTAACTATGAGACCACGTCCGAATTCATGTCTTAAGAGAGGTCCTTTTCTGTCTTGCCTTGTCTTGTCGCGAAGACTGGAGTCCACCAGAGTAGCGATGATAATTACGATGAAACTGTGGGAAGTTCGTTCTGGTCATGATCTTAAGCAGTTGAGAACGATCCAGATGTAAGCGAAAGGCGGGAAAATGGCAGAGAGCCAGTGCTGGAGGGGACAGGAGGGCGACGAGAAGGAGACACGGAAAGGAGCAAGCCGCTATGACAAAACGACCATTGATCGCCTCTTAACCTCACGCATCTTGAAAACAAAAACGATCTATTGGACGTTTAGAATCACTAGCGTAATGGCTCAAATTCGCTTTGAGAGTCCCCCCTCACATTTCCCGCTTGAGGCCGTGGTCTGGAGTGTTATGAAAATGGCTGTAATAGTGCCAGAGGCGGGGGGAATGAGAGCGACGATTAGTTTGATAATCACACGGATGTGTCGCTGATAGTTTATCGGATGGTGCCACAGAATGAGGAAACAGGCAGACAGACAGGCCGTTGGGTTGTCCAGCTCTTGATTATAATAGCGGTTTGCGTTATAGCGAATCAGGATGAATGATGACTGTCTCGTTTTTGTGTTGTTTTTTTGGGTTGTTTTTGTTATTTGGCTCGTGTGTAGATGTACACATATTTTCACACACTGGGGATCGGCATCTGTGGAGTAGCGGTCGGGCGCCTCCCCATCAAGTTTCGTATTTTTACTGCTTGATGTCATAATATGGGTGTACAGGTATTTTGAAATTTCCAGATATTTTCTAAGGCCAAAGGTTTTATACTTGGGCATTAGAGGATTAATTAAACACAGGTTAGGACCATCATGATCTTAAATTAATGGAGCAAAGTGAAAAAGAATTTAAAAAAACAACTACAATATTTTTATACAATTGTCACAAATAGATGACAAAAGAATTCAAATCAGTTCAACTAGATCAACTCTCGAATGAACAATTCCTCTGGTGAACAACTTTTACTTTCATTTTGGCCGGTTTGTTTGTGGGGTATTGATGTGGTCTGCTCCTTTCACTTATTTCAGTGCTACTGTTATTCTTATTCTAAAATAAAAATCCATACAAGAGAAGCGAATTCACATCTGCATGTACCCTTGGCTGTGGTGTTGAGGTTGAGCGCTTCACCGTTGCATGCAGATGGATGTGAGTTTGCTTCCCTTGTTTGTTGGTATGTTGTATCCCTCTCAGAATGTTTACCATGTGTTCCTTTTGAAAGTTGGCTATGACAGGCAGAGTCGAAGCTGTCCGCCTCCCAAATGATGTAAATAGCCTCGTTGGGGTTGTAAAACAAGAACAAACAGGTGAAATGTTTTTTTTTAGTAGAGGTTTTAAGGCGCTCGCAACTGAATAAAGTCATATGAGCGCCAGAAGATTAGAGATGTTACAAGAGAGTAACAAATATAAAAAAGAAGAAGGGGAGATAATGACGATAGATGTTTGATAGGAAAGAAGGAGCAACCCACACCAGAGCACCCGCCAACAACCCACAGGTGAAATGGGCTCATGAACAACAACTCAATAACAAAAACAACTTTTTATTAACCAAAGACTTCCTAAACGAGTGACATATCATTTGCCCTTTTACTGTTAGCGCAGTCTGTCCACTTCCATATGTCTATGGATGAGTTTGGTGACCACAGAAATCATTCTCTTAGGACAAAAAAATTGATCCAGCGGAGAAGGAGGAGAAGAAGGAGAAGAAAGCAGGAGAAGAAGAAGAGGGCGAAAGAAGAGGGGTGTGTATATGTGTTCGCGCGTCCACTCTGTCCGTTTTAGCGACGCGAGACCTCTTTAGACAGGGACACCCTGCCGAGTTAAATTACTCCGGGAGGGATTTGGGTAGGCGGGTAAGACAGCTAAGCTTCCCCACCGTGTCCAGAGAGCTTCTAATTGTCATTTAGGGCTAACGATACACCAGACGAACCACGCTGTTTCCCTGTACTCGCCTGACATTCTCTCGGACATTCAAGCAATATTTTCACCCCCTTCGTATAACATCTAATTTCGGCCCGTCAGGATTTTAGGGTAACACCCCCACTCACTGGTCAGAACCGTTAGATGACTGTTTTCAACTGTCGTAGAAATGCTTTTTGGGAGAGCGCGGAGTACTCTTCATACTCTGTTTTCTAAATGATATAGTAGTGAGTGGTTCTCTGTGATAGGACAGCCTACAGCCGCTCTGCAGGGTTGACATCTGCGACAGACATCGGCGATCATGGTTCTCCATTCATTCCTTTGCTCCGATGCTTTAAAAAAAAGCTACGTTCCCCTGATCTTTCCCTGTTACCCATTTGTTTAGATTCTCTAAGTAGGTTGTTCTGGGCGTACCCCTGCACAGAATTGACATATTTGTCTTTAAAAAAAAAATTAAAAAGAAAGAAAAAGAAAGGCCAGCTCACCATGGGTTATACACAACTAGTTGAGGTTTTTTTTTTGGGGGGGGGGGGGGTTGGGGGGGGGGGGTAAGTGTTTTATTGTGGTCGCAGCTGCTTAAGGTCATATGAGCGGGCGGGACACATTGAACATTTTCGGGAGATTTTGAATGTTGCCCGGGTGGTAGCCGAAGCCTACTCATATCGATTTTTAGACCACCAAGGGATCTTCAACGTGCGCAACTCGGATCTCCGAGATTTTTCACCCTTGTCCGAGAAGGTTAGGTGTAGATCGTTCCTACCAGAAGATCAGGGGTGTGGTTTTTACAGCAGTAAAAAAGAGACAAAAAGTAGCAGTTGAATGGCTGCAGAAAAAGTCAGAAGCCCAAAGGACGAGGCAAAGTGGGTGTGGGGGTGGGGGCAGAACGTGTACACGAAAGCAGAGCGAACACTTTAACCCCTAGGCCACGAGAACCCCCTAGTTATGTCTACTGTGTCTTCCATTAAAAGATTTTGGCCCCGAAATCAGTAAATCAAAAAGGCACCATGAATTCTGTTCTTATCTTTATGGACTTACATACGAGGCTAATTATTATGTTACTTTGGAATTTTACAAGGTTCTGAACCTTCTGCAGACGGTTACATCGGAGGTGGACATTCAATTCAAAGGTCAAAGCCCTAAGATAACTTTGCAGTGTTGAAATAATGGGGTGTTAAACGCAGACTATATAAATCAAATTTTTTTTCAATCGAAAAAGGGGGTAGTATGCTTTCAGAACTTTAAAACACAAAATAACCCCTCGCCCCAAAGCACAAAAAAAAATTAACGAACAAACAATAAACAAGAAAAAGAAATAACCAAGCAAAAACAAAATAGGACACCAAAACCGATATTAGTGGAAGTGTGCATGTATGTATTCACCATGCTACAGAACATTTCTCTTAGTAGTGGAGATCTCATCCCATCTCATCTCATCTCATCTCATCTCATCTCATCTCATCTCATCTCATCTCATCTCATCTCATCTCATCTCATCTCATCTCATCTCATCTCATCTCATCTCATCTCATCTCATCTCATCTCATCTCATCTCATCTTATCTTATCTTATCTTATCTTATCTTATCTTATCTTATCTTATCTTATCTTATCTTATCTTATCTTATCTTATCTTATCTTATCTTATATGTTTGAATGCTCAGTTACTCCTGTTTGAAGATTATTTAGAGAGGTGTCACAATCTTGTTTTAGAAAAAGAATTTCTACTCGATCGCAGACAGCTTAGCACACTGTGTTTTTTTTTTTTGGGGGGGGGGGGGGGTGTAAGTGTTTTACGGCACTTGTTACGGCATAAGGTCATATGAGCGCGCAGGACACATTTAACATTTTCAGTCGATAGGAAATTTTGAATTTTGCCCAGGTGGCGCCCGAAACCTACTTTTATCGATTTTGGACCACCAAGGGATCTTTAATGTGCACAACTTGCACCCAAGACCTCCGAGATTTTTTGCTTTTGTTTGAAAAGGCTAGGCCTTTCCTACAATAAGATCAGGGGTGTGGCTGAAAGACAACAGTGAGGAGGAGCCAAGGAGTAGCAGTAGAAAGGTTGCAGAAAGACCGAGGAGCCCAGGGGAGCGGGCAAAGGAGGTGATGAGGTGGGGGCAGAAAGTGGAGACAAAAGCAGACGATAGAACGAAGCTAGAGAGCAGGAAAGGAGGTGAAAGGAAGGAGACAATTTTAGAGCAGAAAATTTTTCCGTCACTTTCCGGATTCGAACCCGGGACCTTTGAATGAGAGGCGAACACCTTAACCTCTAGGCAACAAGAGCCCCTTAGCGACTGTTAAGGATCACGGACAGCTCATGTTTACCACAGATAACGATGAATTTCGAGGCATGGAATAACAAATAATTGTTTAAACTACATTAAATGATTCAAGCAAACCAAATTGTTTAAAATTACATAAAAACAAACCACTCTCTAAAAGAGAAGACATCTACTCCCCCCCCTCCCCCCTCCCGAGATTTCGGAAGTAACATTGAAATTATTCTATGCTTAAATTGCCCCACTGATTTTTTTGGAGAAAGTAATGTATCAGGGTGTGGGAGTGACCGGACAAAAATGTATAGGATTACCCCATGCAGGCCTTAGGGTAGGACGCAATATCGTGGTAGACCGTCATATAGATCGTAGTCAGTCAGGCGGGACCTACCACATTGTGATCGTTGGCGGCAAAGTGGACCGCCACTTAGAAAAGATTATGCCCATCAGCAACGCTTGAATGTACAGCAACTCCTTAAAATAAGCATGTTAAAAGAAAGTCTTTGTTTTGGGATTAAAACGAGCGTTTTCCACAACTTCGAAGGACAAGCTCAAATCAGCCGAGCATCATTCATGCATTCTTTTTAAACATTTGGACATAATAACTAATCTCAGAGCGCCCCTGGGGAAGAACAGCAGTTTGATAGATGTGTTTTGACAACCTACACTAGTTTATTCGTTTCGACACAGGTTTCCATTTATTCCAAATAATGAATAAATATTTTTTAAAGTTTTAAGAATTGAAAAAACCCCCCAACAACCCCCCCCCTAAAAAACAAAACCCCAACCCC
>NW_004797281.1:2001514-2007825 GCF_000002075.1 Aplysia californica | reverse complement strand
TTTAAATATACGTTTTTGTTTTGTTTTTGTATTTTAGGTAAGTGTTTTTATCTGTCCCCGTCGTTTTATGCAAGAAAAATTCTGAAATTATGCAAACTGAGCACCAAAAAGTGTGAAATTATGCGATTCTGTTAAATTTTAACAAAGAACGATAAAAAAAAAATAATCAGAAATTATTCCCCCCCCCCCCAAAAAAAAAATCAAATTTTGCAAAATTATGCGAGGTGCACAAAACCACGGGGACAGTTGTACTACCCCATCGACACCAACTTAGATCAACTAGGAGTCGGAATTCCGACCCTGCCTGTCAGGGTCAACCCTAGCTAAGAGGGGGTACAACATCCCAACAGAAAGACTGAGATACTCGAGAAAAATTCTCCTCACACGGGAATCGAATTATTGGCATTCTGGGTGAGACGGCGAAGCACCTAACCTCTATACCACAAACGCTGACTCTATAAATAGCCTCCTTTGATGCAGGGCGCTGGGTTTACATATTAAAAAAAATAATTTTTTGGGGTGTTTTACGGCGCTCGAAACTGCACATGGTCATATGAGCGCTCAGGACACATTAAACTTTTTCAGTTGGTAGGAAATTTTGAATTTTGCCCGGGTGGCGGCCGAAGCCTACTCTTATCGATTTTAGACCACTTAGGGATCTTTAAGGTGTGGAACTTGCGCACGGGACCCCCGAGATTTTTCTACCTTGTCCAAGAAGGCTAGGTGTAGATCTTTCCTACCAGAAGATCAGTGGTGTGGCTGAAAGACAGCAGTAAAAAGGAGCCAAGGGGTAGCAGTAGAAAGGCTATAGAAAGAATCAGGAGTCTAGAGGAGGGGGCAAAGAAGGTGAGGGGGTTGGGGCAGAAAGCGGAGACGAAAGCAGACGGCAGAACATTGTTAGAGAGCAGGAAAGGTGGTGAAATGAGACAATCTTAAAGAAGTAAATTTTTCGGTCACTACCAGGATTCGAACCAGGGACCTTTGAAGAAGAGGCCAACACCTTAACCTCTAGGCCACGAGAGACCCTGGGCGTTGGTTTTACATCCAGTTTGGAAAGACATGAGGGATGGGTAAACCAGGCATTCCCCTGTCATCACCCCCCCCTCTTTTTCATAGTCTCTTTTTCCACGATCTCTTAGTACGTGGCTTGGTATACAATATGTATTTCAGCTCTAGCATGTGTGTGTGTGTGTGTGTGTGTGTGTGTGTGTGTGTGTGTGTGTGTGTGTATATGTGTGTGTGTGTGTGTGTGTGATAACAAAAAGACCTTCCTCAAACTTATTTTTTTCTTCTCTTTTACAGAAGAGTATTCACAGTGCTATGAGGGTGAAACAGAACAATAGTCTTTGATTTTGATATCGACATCACTTTGGGTTAATGCGGTGTCCAAACACCGCCTCCGCTGCTTTTAGCAGGATGACACTGGGGCAAAACAGACGCCTTGTTATTGATTTGTCAAGAATACCTGAATCGCAAACCTTCTACCTTCAAAGCTTTTCTAATGGGTCAGACGCAATCTTTTTAGGTTGTCAGAAACATTTACTGCGTGTGTGGAAACAAAATTGTACAGGCTTAACGACTTTATTCATGTTAATGCCCTTTGCAATACTGTAAATTTAATAAAGAAGAAGGACCTCCGATTTTAACGCCCATCTCCGATAAGACCGAGCTGGTAGGAAATCCGTGTACAATGCCTTTCCCAAGGACTCAACGGTGGACCGAGCTGAACCTCGAACCTCCGAACCTTAGTCTCACATTTTCGAGTCCGGTACTCTAACGTCTTGACACCACTAAGTTGTGCATATCATTATACAGATTTGAACTTCAAGAAAAAGACCATCACGGCTTCGCATTGTCGACTCCCTTGACGGACACGGAGACTACTCCAACTCCAAATTATCCTCTCTGCCAACGAGAATATATGGTACACAGCGTTGCTGACTGTTTGGGGCATTTTCACCATCTTTTTCAAATTCTGTAGGCATATTGAATGTTGTCAGATATTTATGGCTACCAGAACGAGCCAGATTGAAATGTGATGAAATACTTTATGTAAGATATTACTACCTACCTTGGAAGCGTCATCGATGGTAAAGGTGGAACCGAGGCAGATGTTAAAACAAGAACCGCCTTGGCAAGGTTAGCATTCAATCGATTATCAAAAGTCTGGAAAGCAAGCAACATCCCATTGAGCACCAAGATTCGACTCTTTAACTCCAACGTCAAGTCTGTGCTCCTCTACGGGTGCAAAATTTGGAAGACAACAAAGACAGTACTGAATAAAGTCCAGACTGTCATCAACAGATGTATAAGGAGTATTCTAAGAATTGAGTGGCAGGATATAATAAGAAGAGCTGTGGGAAAGGACACGACAAAAGAATATAGAAGTAAAAATAGGACAAAGAAAGTGGGGATGGATAGGACACACTTAAGAAAGCCCAGCGGAAACATCACAAGACAGTCGCTGCAGGGGAACGCACAAGGAGCACGAGGCAGGGGTAGGCCACGGAAAACATGGAGAAGATGCATGGAAAGGGACATGAAAGAGATGGAGCTGACTTGGAACGAGCTGCGAAGGATGGCCCAGGACAGAGATAAATGGACGGAGCTTGTATGTGGCTTATACCCTGCCAGGGGTGAAAGGTGTTAATGATGATGAAGACAATACTACTGTCTCGTTGAGGACTCCGTTCGATCAGCTGATATCATGCTAGGCGATGATATTGATGATGAGGGTACGCATTTATTCTTAAGAGGCTTTTTAAATTTAAGTTGCTTTAAAACAGATTAACAAGGTCTCCAGGCTCACCGACTGTTTGCTGCGCCGTTCTATCAGAGATGACCCGGCATCTGTAGTGTAGCGGTTATTGGCGCTTTGTTGTCGCACACTGGCGACATGACTTCGACTCCCGTGTGAGGAGTTTTTTTTAATCAAGCATCTCCGGTTTTTTTTTCTGCCATGACTTTGTATCTTTCTCAGCTCAGGCTGACCCTGAACGGTTGTGCGAGGCAAATAGAGAGGGGCCAGGATACATGACAGGCAGAGTAAAGAACTGATCAGCACAAAACCGAGGACATGCCAGAAGTCGAGAGGTCTCGGCTATTGTTCAAAACATTGATACCTGTAGTCCTTAAATTGGCATATCCTAGGTAGAAAGCCAGCGAGAATCGTTTTGCATTGTGTGAGATCAAACTAGGTGTGGATGTACTTAACACCAGATCTTTAAAAAAAGATCTCGTGAGGTCTTTTCAACAGAAGTAATTCATCGAAACAGAGATCGGGGAAACATAGAGGGCCTATTGTGACAAGGGGTTTGGCACCAACAGACAAACACGACCACGGTGACAGGGGGTTCCGAATCCTTCTGTCCCAGAGCACAGCGTAATTCCTTTACTTCTTCGTCCCTTTAAACTTTTACTTCTGACATATTTTTTTTTAACGTTTTGGTCATCTTCAGGAAAATACCTAATCTGTTAAGTCTTAGTCTTGTTGCTGCAAGTGTGAAATCCTTGGTGTAATCTGTAGCACCTTAGTACATGTAGTCAGAAAAAAATATTGAATATATAAGCGAGAGCTGAAATAATCTGTTGTGTAGAAACAAAACAAAGGAGCGGGGTTATAGGCTGTTTTCTTTTCATTAATCTACCTCTGTCACTGAGAGGAAAAGCTTGACGTAAACTATGGCGCTGAAATAATTATATTATCATCTAGAGTGAAAAGACTGCACAAAGACTTCACTAGTTTTTTTATGAAAATGTTGCCCGCACTTGGCAGGCAAGAGACAAAAATCCATTACCTCCCCTTGAAGCACTCCGGGTCTTTAACTTTGTTTATAAAGACATGAGTCGCGACAGCTCAGAATCCCAGACCACTGTTTACTCTTCCATCGGACGGAATCCCTCCCTCGATCGGACGGACAAAAGGTTTGAAATGCCAACTTGCGCTTGTAATGACAAGTTCACTTTTTGTTTCCATTCGACCCCTTCTGGTCCACGGTCTTTCCGCTGACAAGAGAATAGCCAAGCGATACTCTAGACGGAGGGTACACTGGCAGTAGGAACCCGTCCTAGGGTCAATATTTGGGGAGTGTGGCCACAAGTCCCAGAACACTTGTAAGAAGCATCGCCAGACGGCACGAGCCCAATATTTGATACCATTTCGATTTCTCGTTAAAAGTTAATATTTGACCACAAATTTTCAATGTTTTGTGAGAATTAAGAAAGCCACAAGTCGGCGTCACGCGCTTGAGAGAAATCTATCCAGGGTCCTAAGCTGGTTGTCCATTTTCTAGAATATTTCTTCAGCCTTTTTTATCTCTTCTCTTAGATGGGATTTTGCGCCAGGCTTAATCTTCCAGGTATTGTGTGTCGACTTTTTAGAGCAGAGTATAAACGGTTAAGCAGATTATCAAAATGATTACACCGATAACATACACATTCTGCCATACGCTTCCCTGTATCAGTTTCATCTTCATGACCTTTCCCATGAACTGCTTCTTTTTCATGTTTACTTTCCTTTGTATTCCTTACGTTTTTAAATTGGGCTCTAACTCCAGTCACAAAAAAGACTCTAGCATCGTCATTCCTAAAACAGAACAGGTTTAATGGATGCATGCAGGTTTATCAATCTATTGTGCAGGAGTGGTGTTCTTCTTGACTGTAAGAAGTATGAAGCTCGTAACACGAAACAACTTCGTTAAACATTGGAAAAAATGTGTAGTTTTGATTAGAGTCATTGTATCACGTCAGGACTGTAATATTTTGTTTGTTTATTCATTCATTCATTCATTCATTCATTCATTCATTCATTCATTCATTCATTCATTCATTCATTCATTCATTTATTCGTTTATTTTCTATTTGTTTATTGGTTTGCTTGTTTATTCATTTATTGAAAATGTTATAAATCACACTCAGCCAGCTTGTAAGTGAAAGTAATCAACAACTTGGGAACACAATATTTTGTTGCTTTCGGGTTTATTTAAACAAGCTTTGATGACACATCCTAGACCAGCTGTCAGCGGAGTGCCCAGCTTGTAATATGGAACAAGGAGCATATTTGTTGAAATCCCAAGAATCAGTACGTTGGTGACGATGATGTTGACCCGATTTTTCTGTCTTGAGAGTTTATTTCTGTCGGGTCAAGTCGGTTCTCATCGATCGTTTGGTGTCGCTCGAAGAAAATAACTCTCTGTCTCTCTGTCTCTCTGTCTCTCTCTCTGTGTCTGTCTGTCTGTCTGTCTGTCTGTCTGTCTGTCTGTCCGTCTCTTTCTCTCTCTCCCTCTCTCTCTGTCTCTCTCTTTCTCTGTCTGTCTGTCTGTCTGTCTGTCTGTCTGTCTGTCTGTCTGTCTGTCTGTCTGTCCCTTGTCACACAAACATACATACACACATATGCACACACATGCACACACGTACACATGTACACACATAATGTAATAATAATATGTATGCAGAAATCATCATAATAATTATAATAGTATGTGTGTGCAGGTTTGGATGTGTGTTTGTGCATGAGTGGGCTCGCACGAATGCATTCCATCAATACCTGCTCTTATATCTCACCCCCTCCCCCCTCAACACACCTGAAGGCTTTCTTTCTTACATTTAAAAAAATGCAGAGGTATGTGCTTTTACGCCCTCATCGACACATTGTAGATAAACTAGAGGGTGCGCTTCGATGTTGCCTGTCAGGACCAGCCCGGGCTGAGCAGGATACAACACCCAGCACAATCACCGAGACACTCGTTAAAACTTCTCCCCACACGGGAATCGAACTCAGGTCTACTGAGTGCGACGGCGAAGCGCTCAACCGCTACACCACTGACGACAGTCCTCTTCCAGTGGACTTATCTTCAGCCCTCGCCCGTTTATAAGTTCTAGCTTACAAATCCCCTTTGTTTCTCAAAAGATTGAATCCAATTATACTATAAAAGACCAGACCATAATGTTATAATCGCGACCACACCTCTAGGTCTGGTAAAATTAACAGTGCGCGTGAAACAAAACAAAACCGCGAAGAGTACAGAAATGCTATTAACATTTAACAGATACAAAAGGAGGAAAAGAAAACACGGGGAAAAATCCATCATCTCACATTAATAAGCTTTGCTGATGGTAGAAGAAGACAAATGGAAACCCCTGACACCACCCAGTTAAGAAAACAGATCCGTGAAAAAATTCCAAGTTCACAAAATCAAAGTTAAAAAACCCCCAATAGCAACCAGACATCACCCTCCCCCTTCCACCGCCCCCACATCTTTATTTCGTAAACAACAGTGCCTTTCTCTCTCTCTCTCTCTCTCTCTCTCTCT
>NW_004797281.1:1998917-2000670 GCF_000002075.1 Aplysia californica | reverse complement strand
CTCTCTCTCTCTCTCTCTCTGTGTTTGTGTGTGTGTGTGTGTGTTCGCGTGTGTGTGTGTGTTCTTGTGGTCGTGATAATATCATATGTTTGTATTTAATGATGGAGAGAGGGGAGAAACATGATTTAATTTTTTAAGAAAGCCCAGCTGGAGACCCGAACTAGCGTAATCTATTCCTCAGTCTAGCACCCCAACAGCGAGCATATCCCCGAGGTACAACAATATGTGCCCGGTCTCCAGCCTGTAATGGCTTTCTGGAACACCATTCCAATAGTCGACGCCACGACTCCTTAGATGTTCTCGGCACGCGAAATCAATTCAATGATTACATAGGAAAATCAATGATAATATCCGAAGGCTTTTTGAAGGCCCGGTCGCCATCATGTCGACAACAAAGCGACGTTTATCTCATTAAGTGTGTACCTTGCTCTAATAATGGCTGCCGGGGGAGGGCAGAAGAGAAAGCCTTACTTGCCACTGCTGTTCCCGTATTGCTCGCTCTATCGACCGTGGTAGTGTGGACAATGAGGTTAACAGTCCCTCTCTCCTTCTTGCCAGAGTGGGTCAAGCTCCGATGAAAAGACGAAAGAGACAGAGAGAAAAGCAGAAAAGAGACACACTTGGGGCAATTTGAGAAAAATGAATGATTATATCGTTTACTAGGTTAATGATTTACTGTCCTTTTCAATTTAGTTCTGTTTGCTATGCCAGCGATATCTGGTGTCCTCTTAACGATTGCGGGCCGCACGGTGTCGATAAGATACAATGCCCCGGGACTCTTTTCTTCTCCTGTATACTTTGACGCTCTTCAGACTTCCCTTTTCACCCGGCTCGCCCATAAGGGTCCTATTTGAACAACATTTGCAAGATCGCCCCGTAAACATCTACTTAATCGGTGTTCGCTTGAAAAAGTAATGGCGGCGATATGAAATCAGCGCATGCGTCTTGGTACTCTTAAAGTGGGCGAAATCAATTTGAATAACGTGGCTAATCTACGCCTTGGAACTGATTTGGGAAGACGATCGTTTGGTGTTGGCAAGCAGACACAAGGAACTGTATTTGGCCGTTGCTCATTAAGCTTCCATTAGAACGGCCTTTAATTGGCACGGCATTGTGTCAAGAAACTTCGCTAATTTGTCTCTTCAAGGACTAATGATTGCATTAAAAGCTTTCTAGCGCGCGTCAAATGGTCGGAAAATCGAACGAATATTACCCTATAAAAATGTTTTTCTTCAAACTTCAGAAAGCACAGGCGATGATTCAATTATATTCTGCCTTTCATCCTATATTTTCTCGCGGAGAAGCTATACAACATTCGCAAAGATTTTCACGGAGAAGCTCCATCTTTTGGCCTTGAGTGCCAATTTGTCATTACGTGTCATTCTCTCGAAAATCAGAAGGGTCCCGTCGTTCAGTTCTTTTCTTAAGCAGAGTAATTTATGTACCGGTGCTTTTGAGGGGGGAATAGAAAGAGAGAAAACTCGTATACGACAGGGAAATAGAATTACCTACTTCAACTTTCTCACTAATAATTCTTGTGAAATGCTTATTCGACAAAAGTGGCGAATAGAAGGTTTATTTGCCGATATGAGGAGACCAAGAGAAAAATAAGTGCACAAGTCTCAGCGAATATATATTTAACGAGGAACAGTTTTCTCAAATTGCTTTCGTTATGAGGCCAAAACAAGAACTAAACAAAACAACACAACACAAAGTAAAAACTTAAAAAACCCCCCAACCCAAAACAACCCCC
>NW_004797281.1:1994274-1997719 GCF_000002075.1 Aplysia californica | reverse complement strand
AGACGACAGAACGTTCCAGGAGAGCAGGAAAGGAGGAATACAGACAATAATTTTAGAGAAGAAAATGTTTCGGTTGCTACCCGGATTCGAACCCGGAACCTTTGAATAAGAGGCGAATACTTTAACCTCTAGGCCATGAGAGCCCCCCCTCCCTAACTTCTCTCTGTCTTATCAGAGATGGGCGTAACATTCAAAGGTCCAACATTTTGAGTAACTTTGCAGTATTAAAAGGGGCTTTTAAAACTTAGATTACTATTACATTTTGGCACTTTTCCCTTTTCTGATCTTAATTAACTAAATTAAGATTGTACTTGTACGTAAAAAAAAAAGAAAAAAAAGAACACTCAGCCTTCTACAGATAGGGCGTGGAGGTCCAGTAGCCTACACACATAAACAACTTCAAGCTAAAATGCTGGTTGATAGTCCTGCATCATCTGACAACTTACACGAGTTCGTCATAATTCCCTTTGCAGGCCTTTCTTTTCTAACTTGAAGAAGGAGACACAGCGTTTCAGCCCCTTAGGCACAAATGTTTCAACCGTTCACATTATTATTACGTCCCTATAATGTGGCCTAACCAAATTTTAGTTTTTAGCTAAGTGAACTGGGGAAATCAGGGTGAAGTTATTTATTTTCTAACGATAAAAAGTTCTAACAGGGATAACACTCCCGTACAACATAATAATTTATAAAATTGCAAACCAGATGCCACATCGTCACTCGGCAAGGTCAGGCGTCTATAACTATAATGGTGTTGAGGTTAGCCATTTCGCCCTAACCTCATTTTGATCTCATGTAGAGAAATTCTTTTTCAATCTTTTCTCGGTCTTTCTGCAGAGATGGTGTATCCGTCTCTCAGCTCGGGTTAGTGCTGACAGGCTATTTCGAAGACCTGTTCCAGTTTTCTTAGAATTATTGCCATCGACTTATTGCCACAGTCGCCATTTTCAGGAATTATTTACTTATTAAAAAGAATGGACCTTAAAAGACAAACAACCTCCCTAAAAACAAACAAACAAAACAAAACAAAACAACAGCAACAAAAACACCCCCCCTCAAACAAAACAAAACAAAACAAAACGAAAACAAAGAGAACCCCCCCCCGAAAAAGTAAAGATCGTCAGTGCCGAAAAGTGGGGTTACAAAAGTCGGCGATGTATGCAGAAGGACGATTTTTCACGCCAAATAAAGCTGGTTAAGATAAGGCACAGTTTGCAGATTTGACAGATTTTGGCATCTCTGTGCAAAACAGAGGATTTCGTTTTTTGAATCAATGAGTTGGTAGAAAACGGATATTGATCCGTGAGAGGGGTGAATGAAATCTGAGATTAAACAATCAAGGGCACTAGCATCTCCATCCCTAATCCAGCTACGCTTAAAATTTAAAAACAACAACTGCACCCATACAAAAATGTAGAAATAAAACATACTGAAAATTAAGTGTAAAGGCTACCCCCCCCCCCTTTCCCCTCCATGAAGAAGCAAACAGATGAACACAAACTAAAATCCCCCTCACTAGCAAGACCACCCCTCCCCCTTTCCCCTGAAAAAAAAAGAAAAAAAAAGGGTAAAACAAACAAAAAATTATATAGAAGCAATGAATTTTATTTATTTACAAATCCAGAAACTAAGTAAAAACAAACTAAAAAAACCAAAACGCATTAATGAATAAATTAAATGGTTACAGTTGACTGTTTATATACGAAGGAAAAACAAAATGAACAACAAATAAAATGAAACTGTTTAATGACTTTTCCCCCTTGTCGCAGACAGAGAAGTCAGGAATAAAAATGTGAGGCAGTGTGGTAAAATCAGGCTCTCGTCAAAATAATCAAAGTGAAGAAACTTGCATTTTTCCACTGGTTTGTGAATTTTCATCAAATTTGTGTTTTTTGCGCATTAAAGAACTCATATCAGTGGGGGGTTTTTCTGGAATGCGTTGATTAAAGGCTAAAAAATGTAAATTTTCAGTTACCACGGACTCTAAAACTAAGGAAATAACTAATCTTTTGTAGACATTTTCTCACTAATTTTACCTCTGAAAACAGGTGACCCCCACCTCCTTCATTCGCAAGTATCTGGCCTTATATTCATATAAATATAATTTTTTTTAAATCTAAATAAAAGCAACTGAACAAGCTTTAAGATGATACCAATAACTCTACATGCCCAAAAATTGACGAGAGCCGGATTTCACCACGCTGCCTCACAAATATAATAATAATGTATTATAAACTAATGGCCTGGCTAAGGGTTTATAGTGGAGGGAAGGGAGGAAATGGGGTTAGGGAGGATATAACATAGCTGTGGGGAAGTGGGTGGAGGCTGGGTGGGGTTTAGCCAACATCTACGGCTCAAAAGCTGAAAAACGAACTAGTTAACAAAGCTCTCACCAAAACGCTCTCGGAAACAATAGACGTACACGGACGAATGGCTACTTTCACAGCAAGCCGAGTGAAACCGAGCAAATATCTCGTCGCTGTTTCAAAAGCTGCCTCTTTCTCTTCCGGCTTCGATCTCCTCTGTCCGGCTCTTGTGACATGGAGACCTCCGCATCAATACGCGCAAGGAGGACAACTCCAAGAGTACTGCTTTCATCTCTTCGAGGGGAAAAAATTCAAAGGTGAGGAGGCATCGTGGGGAAATCAGGCACTCGTCAAAATAATGAAAACGAAGAAAAGGGAATTTTCCCCACCAGTTTGGCTTTTAAAAAATGTATTTTTTGGGTGGCTAAACACCTTTATGTTCACATGAAAAGACATTTCCATCTGAATTTTACTGAAAAACCTTGTTTAAAGGCACACAATATGTAATTTTCAGTTTTCAAGGACTCTAAAGCTATTGAAGCTACCAAACTTTAGCGGCCATTTTCTCATTAATTTAACCACTGAAACCTGGCTACCCCACTTTCTTCAATCGCAAATATCTCGACTTCTATTCAAGCTTGGTGGATAATAATATTGTTTTCATTGCATGCAAGGCAAATGAATAATCTTTCAGATGATATCAATAACTCCACGTGCCCAAAAAATGACGAGCGCCTGATTTCACCACGTCGTAGCACATAAAGAGTTGTTATTAATTTTCTTCTCAAATATGGCAGCCTCCAAGACGTCGCTGGCGTGTAACAATGGCTTCCGTGGAACGAGAGCTAGTCGGAACAGAAGTTGAAGAGCAGGGATATTTACTTTGTGACAAGGCATAAAGCCGGGGGGAGCCAGGGTCGCTCAAAGGGAGGGAACTAGGAAAAGAGTTCGACAACTCCCATCCTCATTATTGTCTATCTCAGCTCACAGTTTTTATTCTTTTATGTTGTGGAGACTTCTCCCCCCCCCCTCCCTCCCTTTTTCGCAAAATTAACTGTCCCTTCTGTCTGTCTGTCTGTCTGTCTCTCCTTTCTTATATAATCTTCTCTCTCTCTCCCTCTCTCTCTCTCTCTCTCTCT
>NW_004797281.1:1992751-1993912 GCF_000002075.1 Aplysia californica | reverse complement strand
CCCACTCTCACTCCACCGAACCATCTGCTTTTGTTGTCTCCAGCTCTTGTTTTCTCCCAGAGAGATACAAACAAAAAACGTGGCAAATTATTGTTATTACAAAGCCATTACGGTGCTGGTTATAAGCCGTCTTCGTGGTTTTTGTTCTCACTTCGCCAAGTCGCGGTCAATGCTAAGCGGTCTTATTATCACATTCGATTAATTTTAATCAATTATATTTTTCTATACGTCACCTCATGCGCATACGCAGTTATATTGGATTGTTATCTTTGTAAACAGATACGCCGGTGCAAAGGTGAATGAAACACGTAACAATTGCACTTTCATTCAAATGGTGTCCTTTTGTCATATCGCTTTAATTTCGCCTAAACTATTGGGTTGTTTTTTTTTTCAACTTGAGTAGATCTATTTGAATGACGTCAAAATAAAATAAAAAGACAGTTTCGTTTCGCAACGAGATCTAAAACTCGACATAACTATTTACACAAAGGGTTGACAATGTCAATGACTGCGACAATTACATTACCAAACGTCATTGATTTCTCAACGAGTATATTCGCCCAAGAATGACAAATACCTGTATTCCTGTCACATCATGCGCATAAGTATAGGATGTTCTCTCTCTCTCTCTCTCTCTCTCTCTCTCTCTCTCTCTCTCTCTCTCCCTCGAGATCTTTCTCTGCCCCCCTCTCTCTCTTGCCCCCCCTCTCTTTCTCCACCCCCTCCCCACAATTTAAAAAAATCAAACTAATTGTCCCATTTTCCTTTTTCTTCTTCCGACAAACCAACTCAGAACTATATCAACACTACTGATACATTTAATACATAATCACATTACGTTCCTTTATTCTACATTAACAAGCATCTTTGTTCTTTTGTCAGAACATCTTTGTTGGTATAACATTATACCGGTGCATAAAATGTATTTGAAAGGAATGTTAAACAATGAATGAGCCAGTATGCATGGAATGTGTTTCATCTTGTAAGCTTTTTGACATTAAACTTTTTTTTGTGAAGCATCAAGAACTACAATGATATGGGCGCTATAAAAGTGACCAGTCTATCTATCTATCTATCTATCTATCTATCTATCTATCTATCTATCTATCTATCTATCTATCTATCTATCTATCTATCTATCTATCTATCTATCTATCTATG
>NW_004797281.1:1955640-1991457 GCF_000002075.1 Aplysia californica | reverse complement strand
TCATCTGTCTGTCTGTTTGTCTGTCTGTCTGTCTGTCTGTCTGTCTGTCTGTCTGTCTGTCTGTCTGTCTGTCTGTCTGTCTGTCTGTCTGTGCATGCGGCAAAATCAGTAATTTTCCGAATAAGTCGAAATGTCTTTTTTCTTCTTATTGTTTCTTTACAAATAAAAAAAATCAACAACACACGATCACAATATGAAAATTCATGTTTCTGATTAATTGTGTGTGTAGGTTCACAACGTGCCACTACGTTGCGTTTGGTCTGCCTACTGGTGGAACATACAATGTTATGTGACCGCTATATCCTAAAATAGTTCATATGACAATGTGTCCGCTATGTCCTCAAATAGTCAATAATTGAAATGTTTTATTTCGGCATCTTCCCAGACCCTCTCCTTCTTTCACAGCACAGGGCGCCACGGAAGTTGGAGTTGTAGTTATAATAAACGAAGAAGTTGGCCGCGCTGTTCAGACAACCGAACAACAATCGAAGGCTGACGAGGGCGGCGTAGAGGTAATTGAGCTCCCCTCCCAGGTGGAACCCCGGAATGAAGAACCTGGACACCGCTACACCGATGTTTGGAACATTGCAGAAGATGTAGATAGCAGAGAGAAGCGCCACCTGCTTCACAACTTGCAGTTCTTTCCCACTCAGGGAGACGGCCGCAGTCGTAATAGAATCTATGGCGGATGTGACGTAGTCACTAGAATTAGGAGAAGTTGGCGCTGTCATTTCCCATCGCTTTTTTGATGATTTTTGAAGACACCTGACTAACACAGCAAAGCACACAACCCCGATGACTTCAGTAGCCAGTGATAAAAACCCATCGCTAATCAAAAGCTCAATATCTGTTGCCATATTATAGGTTTTGCTAAACCGGACTCCTGTCCTCGTAAAGTTTTGCCCTTTGGTCCCCACTTCAATGGTCACTACAGTAGGGAAGTGGTTCAGCAAGGCGAATGTTGTGAAACCTGACAGCGTGGCCACCGTGCGTCTTCTTGTAAACACACCTCTAAATTTCAGCGGCATGTAAACGCACATACATCTGGCCACGACTATGAATGTCGTAGTTAGAATGACAATACTGTGAAACATCTGTCGTATGTTAGCAAAATATGCCAGTATCACGAACGGGTTGAAGGATAGAATTGTCGTGTCTCTTACATCGATAGTTCTGACCACATAACATAAAGCTTGAATGAAGGCTGTTAAAACAAAACCGAAGGCCGCGATTGACTGATAGAACATGGACGTGGATACCGAGTCCTTCAGACCCATAGAGAAGAATACGTGGACGCTTATGCCGTTGAGAACGATACCGGTACCTGTGACAAGAAGCCAGACAATAGTGAAAGGCTGACAAAAGTATGTATTGTAATCTTGCGCTGTCAGTATATCATTGTAGCGCTTACCTTTTACCAAAAAGAAAACAGTTGTGTTTTCTTCTTTCAAGACCGACATAGTTTTTCGTAAAGCAGTCTCGCAAAAATGATCTATCTGCGACATCCAACGCTTTAAATTAAAGAGGATTCAATTGTCAATGCTCAATAATTACTATATTAACAATAGTTTTCAAATCTACATACGTAGATTTCTTTTTAACGTCGTATCTAAGACAAAACTATTACAACACAAATGCAGATGACTCTAGAAGGATTCAAATAGAATAAGATGTCTACGCCAGTCGATCTTTATAGGGATACTATACTCCACAACAATAACGTGAGATTATAATTCTCATTGACAAAGTTTTCTTATTTGTTTTTGTCTAGAACTTTCGACCTGGGAATAATGTGCTCTAGGTAGATTAGTGACGTATGATTGCTTTAATAAAATTTTCAACGCCTTCAAATCGTCGACATTGCCTTGCACTGAATTACTTTGTTAACAAAACTAACGCACGAGAATGAGCGCTAATGTTTGTTTGCTGGAAAATTATACATGTAGTAAGAGGAACATTATCAAAAGCTAGGTTTGAGAATTCATCTAATTAGGGAAAAACAATGTTTATGTTAGCATATAATATTTTCGTACCGTACAAGGTTTAAAAAAATAGTCTCGGTTTAGTGAAGACATAGCTTCGCACGTCTTGTTAGCATACTACTGTGCAAATGCCAAGCTACTCACGTATGAACCTTTCTTGTGAAGGCACACAGTCTCAAACTTGTTGGCTTTACTGTTTGCTTCGACGTATCTTAAATTAAAGGAACACGTTTGAATAAGATACCCGTTCTGATGTTTCAGCAATTACTGTCGAAATGATTAAGGGTTGTTGTTTGTGAGACTTGTTTGAAGAAAATGAGAAAGGGACGGTCATGTTTTCGTATCATTTTTCTTTCTCTGGTTCGGATAGTGAACTGGCTGGTCCTGATAACTAAGTACATGCATAGAAGGATCAGTCAGTCGGCCAGTCAGTCAGTTGGTCAGTCACTCAGTCAGCAGCCAGTCAGTCAGTCAGTCAGTTAGTCTATCTGCCAGTCCATCGAAGCCAGCCAGTCAGTCAGTCAGTCAGTTTGTCAGTCAGCCAGTCTGTCTGTCGGACAGTCAGTCAGTTGGCCAGTCAGTCAGTTCGTCAACCAGTTTGTAAGTCCATCGCAGTAGATTAATCAGTCAGTCAGTCAGTCAGTCAGTCAGGCAGTCAGTCAGTCAGTCTGTCGGTCAGTCACAGTTTAATTCGTCAACCAGTCAGTCAGTCCGTCAGTAAATTAATCAGTCAGTCAGTCAGTCAGTCAGTCATTCAGTCAGTCATTCAGTCAGTCTATCAGTTTATCAACCAGTCAGTCAGTCCGTCAGTAGATTAATCAGTCAGACCTAAGTCAGTCAGTCAGTCAGTCAGTCGGTCAGTCAATCAGTCAGTCAGTCCGTCTGTAGATTAATCAGTCAGACCTAAGTTAGTCAATCAGTCAGCTAGTCAGTCAGTCTGTGAGTCAGTTAATCGTCAGCCAGTCAGTCAGTTCGTCAACCAATTTGTAAGTCCATCAGTAGATTAATCAGTCCGTCAGTCAGTCAACCAGTCAGTCAGTCAGTCTGTCGGTCAGTTACAGTTTAATTCGTCAACCAGTCAGTCAGTAGGTCAGTAAATTAATCAGTCAGTCAGTCAGTCATCCAGTCACTCATTCAGTCAGTCTATCAGATTGTCTACCAGTCAATCAGTCCTTCATGGGTCAGTAAGTTGATCAAGCAGATCTCATTCAGTCACTGCCGCGGAATGTTTTGCTAATCATTTCGTTGGATAATTTTGTCTCAGGCTGAATCGACAGTTGAGTAACTGCATGGAGTGATAGAACTGATCCGTCACGGGTGAGTTAATAATCTACCAAACAGAGATCTAATTTTGTTTTGTTGTGTGTGTGTGTGTGTGTGTGTGTGTGTGTGTGTGTGTGTGTGTGTGTGTGTGTGTGTGTGTGTGCGCGCGCGCGCGTGTGCGTGTGTACAAGTCGAGTATGCATATATTTTTATTAGGCATGTATATGTAGGCCTATGCATGCAAGGCTCTGTCTGTCTGTCTGGTTTGTCTGTCTGTTAGTTTATCTGTCTGTCTGTCTGTCTCTATATATAATTGTTCGCCGGTCTCTCTATTTCTGTTTTTAAAAAAGGAGAGAGAGAGAGAGAGAGAGAGAGAGAGAGAGAGAGAGAGAGAGAGAGAGAGAGAGAGAGAGAGAGAGAGAGAGAGAGAGAGAGACAGACAGACAGACAGACATACAGACAGACAGACAGACAGACTTAGAGACAGACAGAGAGAGAGAGAGAGAGAGAGAGAGAGAGAGAGAGAGAGAGAGAGAGGGGGGGGGGAGCTTGTGTAACGATTAGACCATAAGATCAGTAAACTATTTGAAAGATAACGAAGTAAAATACGAATTCCTCGATGTGGTAATTGTAAAAAGAGAGAATGGCACACTGGAGTGTAAGGTATAGTATCTTTTAATACCATTTTATTTTGCTTACTGGAGACGTTAATTTGGGAAAGGTAAGTCTGTTCTGTAAATAAGACAAAAAGAGAGAAAAAAAAGGAAAAAAAAGAAAAAAGGAAAGAAAATAGGATTATAATGAGCAATTCACACGATCGCCTAACAGAGAAACATGCAATATTTCCTAACAGCATTAAATCTAGATATTAGAGATTCCAAATGACTATTTACTTCACAAAATTAATTACGATTAATTATCGTCGATACCTATGTTATTATTATTATATTATAATAGATCTACGTGTATTATTATACAATTATACTTCCGATTGTAAATATACCAAACCAGAATTGGACTGCGGTAAATAAAAAACAACCAAAAAAACAAAAACAAAACAAAAACCCTACCAAGCCAAAATAGTTTCGCATTTTACAGTGACCAAAACAAATATTCGATATTTCCTGACCAAGTTGTGCTGTTCAACAATGTTTATGTATAAATGTTTTAAAGATTATGAAAAATAATAGTTCAAATGTTTGTGTATCTTAAATTCTAAAAACGCTAAACTCATAGCTCTGTATGCCGTTGCCGACAGAAACAAATATGGCAGCCTAAGTGTAGTTTTCTGTGGTGAACGATAGCTTGGAAGCCCCGACAATTCAAACATCAGCAGGTATACCTACATTTACATGTTTAATTATTGATTGATAGTGACATCGGTATTCTTATGCTTGAGATGGATAGGTGTGAAGTATTTTTTAACAAAGATAATGTTTGAATGAAAAGAATCGTGAATGAAGAGTATTAAGTCGAGGTTTTTGTTTTGTGTTGAATTGATTGAGTTTGAGTCGCAAATCAAGTCGATTCACCTTTTGTCTCTGCCTATTTGATAATGGATATTTTAGGGATTTATGGAAGCACATCACACTTAAGGCTATCTTAAGTTTGCGAAGGTATTATGTCCTGACTTTAAGTCTAGTCTCAGAGCAGAAACGGATTAAAAAAAGAAGTAATTTGGTTTGTTATTGTTTCCTACACTCACGATGATCTTCACTAAAATTCCTGTCTAATGAAGATAGGCCTAATGCTCAGACGGAACAATTTAGTTTTTGGGGTGGAACTTAAGTATTGGGTTAGGCTTTAGGAGCAAGATAGGGCATATGTTAGAGTTAGAGATGTGGTTTAACTCATTCGCTACGCCGAGCCGTGGGGGGCGGCGCGGCTAATAAAGTGCCGTCAGTACGCTAAACCGCCCCCGGCAGCTCGAGAACCGATCTTCAATTTTAGCTTAGATTCTATTCCAATCCACATAGCCATGTTAAAATAAAGGTCATAATATAATGTTGACTTCCGGGTCAAGCATTTCCATGAAAATCGGAAATTTAGATTCAGTTTTGAAACGCGATTTCGTAGTTTATTCGACTTTGTTTTATCGTGATGCCAAAATTATAGCCCGGACACCAGTTTTTGTAATTTTACACAACAAAATCTTTCCTTATTTTGCCCACTAAAGAAGTGTAGGACTCTTTTTTATAATATTGATACGATTGGACTCATATTGCCAATGACTGTTATTGAGAAATCAATATTTTTGAGTGCAAGATATAATCTAGGTCTAGATCTAGATCTAAATAGTCAAAATATTTTGTTCTCCCCAAAATCACTACTTTTTGATGTAAACACAAAAAGTGCCACTCAAGACATGTATAAGGTTTATTCCAAATGCAATGCTGAATAATTCCATATAAGATACGAGAGGGTTTTTTTTTCTGTTTGTGATCGTTTTTCAAGATTATAATTTTTTTTTTTTTTTTCAATATCGGATGTGATGTTCAAAATGTACAAATATTATGGAATGTAGGTAAATAACTGCAAACTTTTCAATATTTTCCAGTTCTATATTCATTTATGGTTATTTTGATGAATCATTTGACCAGGTGCAAACTTTTTTTAAAATTTCCACCAAAGATTATAAATTTTTTTTTTTCAAATTTTATCCGCATCCAATCAAAACTGTGTTGCATAATCGTCTCTTACAGGAACCAAAGTTGAAAAATACATAAATAAACATTACAGATGTATTCTACAAACCATACTGAAAATATCGATATATAATACGTTGATATTTATTTGAATTTGTGGCCCCAAAGACCTTTTAACTGCCCACTAGTCATAATCTCTTTCGCTCTCCCGAAAAAGAATTCGTTCACAAGCCGAAAATAATACGGAGCGAATGAGTTAATGGTAAGTCGTTTAAGATCATGCCACAATTTAATAATATAGAGATCTAGACCCAATTAATTTTAATAGATATGTCATGATGCGGTGGAATCAGGCGCTTGTCAATTTTGAGGCATATGGAGTTCTTGGTATAATACATCATCTTAAAGCCTGTCCATTTGCCTTGCTTTTGATGATCTTGGATACAAGTCTAGATATTTGCGATTGGAGGAGGTGGGGTCTTCTGGTTTCAGAGGTAAAATTAGCGAAAAAATGGCGGCCAAAGTTAGTTATTTCCTTAGCTTGAGAGCCCGTGTAAACTGAAAATTTACATCTCTTATGCATTTAATCAATGTTTCTCAGTAAAATCCACACTGAAATGTGTTTTTAATGGGCATAATTAAAAATAAGGTGTTGACTTGAGCTGAAGAACAAAAATTCTATAAAAGTTAAAAAACATGCGGAAAAATGCTAGTTTCTTCTCTTTTATTATTTTGACGTGTGCCTGATTTCACCACGATGCCTCACATACTGGGAACAGTAATTTTAATTATAACCCTCGTCCTGCCGGGGCTGGGTTTATGTCGCCCGATTAGCCTATTTCGGCACCTCGCCTGCGTTCTGGTCCCATGTCAGTCTAGCCCTTGGCTCAGTGCACGTATGTGCCGAGCACCATCTTCCCATGAATTCAGGTCCTGAGTCGGGTCCGCATTCGCAAGTGTGTGCGCGTCAGTCTGCTTGAGTTTCTGTACGTTTGTGGCCTTCTTCTTGAACCGCCTGCGTTGGTTCGTAACTGAGGCATACGTCTCATTCAAAACACGCCCAATTGGTAGCTCTAGATGTTCATCCAATGAAATTATAGAAGAAATTGACCCACTTAGACATGAGGAGATTGGAAGGATAGTCAGGAAACAAGACTTCAACTTTTCTGTACAAAATCTTTCAAATGAGCTGGATTTTGTATGAAATGATACTACCTGATAAAAAATAAGCTTGTTTGATAGTTTTGAATACCATTGTGCAGGTACGAAGAATAATTTGAGTGCAAAACATTCGGAAATTGACCTATATTATCCCCTTTCGAACCTCAGGTCATTCATAACAACAAGAGCGTCTAGAAAGGTTATTCGAATGGGTGTAACTACTCGTAATGTCTTATCAGTTTGTGAGAGGGGGTATTCATGTGTTTGTATCACTTTATAATAGAAAGCTATGAAAGATAGAGCATTATTTTCATCATCGATTAACCCACTCCCGCGGTATTCATGGCGAAAACACACGTTTCCTGGCGCGCACGCTATACATCAACAGTACACACTGAGTGACCCCGGCGGTCTGCCCGGAACGTCCGACATAATCGGTTGCTGATAAGATTCGCCTCTCAGCACAGACGCAGGATAAGAGTTAAGTTGTCCAGTTTGTGCGTGACTTCAGGCTGATCATCGTGGAAATAGTTATTTATTAAACAGTAAACAATACAGTCCATTATATTTGAGACCCCGTTTGAATGTTTCCACAAGATCTGAAAAGTTCCTGATTTTTTTATGCAGCCAGTCGGCACCTATGTTTATAATTAGCACTTTTTTATTCCGGATCCTGCCCCCCTCCTTCGGGAACTCTCCCCTCCCTTATCTGAAGTTTAGATTCCACTGATCCTGCAGGATGGGCGTTACTAATTTTCTTCACTGTCAATGTAGTTCATTGTGCTACCTCTCTTCGCTGTTTGTTTCGGCAATTTTGGTTTTTCAGTTTTTAAATTGTTATAAGCGCAGGAGCCCCACACCAGTCTAAGATGATTATGAGTGAAGCGTTGAAGTACTGAACCTGATTTTGCTGATCAGAAAGGCACAAATATTTATAATAACTATTGTGTTTTTGCAGCCAACATACTCGAGAGTAGACTCTAGGGGCTGCACAATTTGTTATTCCTCAACAGCCCCTCAATATTCTTATACATTAAAAAATTTTTCTGCTAGTCTTTATAGTTATAGAAACTGCTCATAATTTGCATCTGTTACACATTCACTATTAACTATCGCAAATAAGATAAGATAGGAAGAAACAACTACTACTTTTTGTACGCATCGACTTATACCGAGCAATCACTCAGTTTCTTCTTGAGAAAATATCTTTTATAAGATGCAGGAGGTCCTTGTAATGTAAAACTTACCTTCTTGTCGTTTGTTTTCTCTAGCAGGTGTTGACGGCACCTTGAAGGGACATTCTTTGCAATGGCTGGCAAGAAAAAGAAAGGAAAGGGAAAGGGGAAGGGGAAGAAAGGCAAGAAGGGAGGGAAGTCAAAGGAGCCTCAGATGACTGCTCAAGAAGCCATTCTTGCTTATCAGTAAGTTGATCTGTCTTTATTTAGACTATAGGTATGAATGAACCGATTCAGCACTATGAAATATTTGTGAATACTAATCTTGCATCTCGGTACAGAGAGTTTTTTTCAGAAGACCGACGCTGTCAAGTGATATTTAATTAGCTCCAGCATTAGTTGTTTGTTTTTACACTTACGTGCTCACCTGAATATTCTTACGTTGATGTTTTTTAATGTACTGGGAATCATTTTAACTGCTAGCCTACATTTTGGCGATTTATAAAGTAGAAATAAATATACTATTAGGCCTACTATTGCTACAACTACTACTACTACTGCTACAAATACTGCTAGAAATAATAATATAGTAATAGTATTATGATGATAATAATGATAATATAATAATAATAAAAATATTGATAATAATGATGATAGTAGTAGGTTGCATTTATACAGTTGATTTTCTGGCCAAAAATAGGCTTTTGCAGTCTTTTATTTCCAAAACACACCACAATTATAATATAAAAGATATTCTCCATTTCCTGGAAAGCATGCAGAGTGCAAGCTGCCATTCTACAGACATTAAAATAGTAGTGTACTGACATGACATGACCTTTCATTGTCTTAGCTGGGAGCCTACTAGTACTACCATATGGGTGATGTGAGGAAACTTTGTACAAAGTCTTGTTTAAAACATGAAAAATAGAAATGGCTGCAAGTCTGACAACCTAACTGCGAGACTACCAACATCATGTAAAGTTCATATTATGCACTTTTTTCCAGGATGTTTATCTTGCTATCAATGTGTTCGTAAAGTGATTGAAGTAATATTTTTCTCTAATTCAAGTATTTTAAAGAGTTTCTCTGTTTGGTGTGGTTTTAAAAATGATGCATTTTGAAAAGTCTGTCAGTTTGTTTGTCTGATATAGAAATATCTTCCAGTACTGTAGAATGGTCCTTGTCATTCTTTTCAGAATCAATGTTGTGGAAAAGAAGTTAGAGGATGTGTCCTATGAAATCAGAGGATGGGAGGAGAAGAACAGAAGAAATGTGGACAGGGTAAATTATGATGTTTTGTCAGTCAGATGTAACATTGTATGTATAAAGTATGATGTTGAAGAGTTTGGTGGTGTGAAGAGTACCTGAACTTAACGATTTGTCATTATAATGTTCATAATATAGTAAAAACCCTTGCCATCAAAGGCAAAGGCATTTTGGGGGAAATCCAAAGAAACTGGGTCGTAAACATTGCTGATCGGCAAGATGTGACGGCAAAGTGTTAATCTAAGACTGTATGTCAAAAGTTGATACATTTATTTATATGAGACACTCAGAAATTTCATAACAAATGCAGGTGTTAAAATCTATCGTGACGCATTTTTGTACAGTTTTTTTGAGTATCTATTCTTTTACTTAAATAACTATCTCATTTAATCATTGCTACTTTGGGTTTTGGTAACTTTGCTCTTTAATCAGTAGTTGGATGAGGATAGTTTGATGTAACCCGCTTTTGTTTTTTCTTTTTTATCACAGCAGTTTAATTTTTATAGTACTCTTTTATTTTGTATCAGCACAGATTAATCTCAAATTGCAATTTTATGTGTAGATTTAAAATTGAAGTATGTAATATGTTTTTGCTTTTGACTTTTCACAGAATGAGAAACTGCAAGTAGAACAGTATAATTTTTATAGTAGGGGCCTACTGTTTTGATTTGGGTTATCGTAGATTAATATAAAACTGCAATTTCACCTGTAAATTCACAATTGATGTATGTATTGATACTTTTTTACTTTTGTCTTGTCGCAGAATGAGAAGCTGCTGGAAGAACAAGAACTGTTGCTGACACATCTGTTGAAAACGAGCAGAGAGGTAGCCAAAGTCCTGGAGTCAGAGGAGGTCAAGACGAGAGATGACGTGACAGATGTCATGAAAGACAAATGGAAAAGACAGAGAGAAAGAGAAAAAGAGCTGGAAGGTACCTAAAGTACTAGTAGGGAAGATGCCTTGGTTACAGTATTTTTTTCATTTTGCTCTCTTCGAGATACCACTTGATTTCAGGTTTCTGTTTCGGTTTTAAATCGTATTGAGGTTCAGCTTGACCAGTTGATCATTTCAGGGCTCAAACTTTGCTTGTGCAAAACTCCTGAAAAATATTAAGTGAATCCAGTAAGGGAGGGGGGGGGGGGGGGTTAACTCTTTATCTCTGGCAAGCTACTCCCAGTAGTTCGCTGTTGGAACTGCTGTGCCGGTGAGCCACTGGCAACGGATTGGGCACATTCCTTTAGGACGACTTCTACGTCAAATTTTTTTTCGGCAATAAATAAGTCTCCTATGTCGGGATTTCTTTCATTAGATAAAGACCCATCAAAATAGTTTCACATGTTTTGATTTAACACTTTGCTGTCACATCTTGCCAATTGGCGATGTTTACCACCCAGTTTTTTTTTATTTTCCCCAAAATGCCTTTGCCTTGTTAAGGCAAAGTGTTAATGGCCAAGTTAGTGACGTTTTCGTCAATTTTAGATTTAGTACACAAAAAAAATAGTGGATTTGCCCCCGGCCTCGTAAGTGAAAAGCTAATATGTGTTATTTCGGGAAAACAAGATCATTTTACCACCATAGCTACCTTTCAAGAATGTAGTTGTAAAGTGAAGAGCCATAAAAAAATACAAATATGAGATATCTTTTCAAAACTTGTGACGAAAATTCAAAATAAATTTCATTTTCTCCAAATTCCTGAGAAAAAAAATGCAAATATAATACATTTTTTCAGAGCTAAAGAAAAACCCCCATCAAAGTACAGTCAAAATTTCCCCAGACGACTACCACTCTTTGGCGAGGAGAAAAGTGATCATCTTAGATAGGTGATCCTTTTTGACAGTGCCTTTGTAACATTTTTTAAAAAGCAGGTGGTAATTTGTACAGGTAATTGTCTTGAACAGGTGGTTTCTAGAGCTTTCAGGTTGGACTGCTGTTGTTTTTCTTTTTAACATTAAAAATAAAAAAAATATGTGTGTTTTTCTTTTTTCAGAAGTGAAGAGTCGGATTGCGATTAAGTGTGTTTTCCTTTTTTTTTTTACAGAACTGAAGAGTCGGATTGCGATGAAGGAAGTAGAGATAGAGAAGGTGACAAAGGACGTGTCATGGTGGAAATCGTTCAGGGACTCGGGCCAGCACAAGCAACAGATGCAAATCAAGCTGCTGGAGCAGGAGATCAGAGACATGGAGAGCAGTTTTGTGGACATGGCAGGTGGGTGGGGCGGGGGGTTGGGGAGTGGGGGTGGGGGAAAGAGTTGTAGTTAATTTAGTAATGATAATAAAAATAGTATTGATTTGGGGGGGGGGGGGGGGATGTGGTTAATAATGATAAAATTAATAATACCATCAATAACAATGATAGTAATAATACTGATGATAATGATAGTAACAATAGTTATGATAATAATGATAAAATAATGATGATAATGGTGATAATAATAATAATGATTGTAATAATAATAGTTATAATAATAGTAATGATAATAGTAAAAATGATTAATGATAACATAATTTCGAGGATCAATGTCTGACGCCACCCAATTTATCCGCAGCATAGAATATTGCTATAATAGAAATAAGGATTAAGATGATTTGTGACTTTTGCTACTGTTAATGAGACCAAACCTGGCATTATTGCATTATTGTTGATTAGAGTTGTAGTTATCAGCCATTTAACTCAGCTACAGCACTACTGAAATCTCGATTCTAGTGGTGGTGGTCGTGTGTACCTATATATATGTGTGTGGGATTTGATCTTTGGATTTTTATTTGTGGACGGGGGGGGGGGGGGGGGGGGGGGGTCTCTTAAGTGAAGACAATTCTAACATCTTTTTGACGTGGTATGGAGTGTTTGTTTCAGTGTCATGTGTTTTTTTTTGTTCTACCTTTCCTTACAGCTCATTTGACAAGGGACAAAGATCAAGCTATCGGAGAGATCGAAAGGTACACAGAGGATACGTTATCCCAGCAGAAGGACAAGGCCTCAGAGGTAAGTCGGATGTTTGTTTTTTTTCAAATTAAGCTTGCGTGAGTGTGAAGCTGTAGCTTGCTGCTGCAACTTTTGGTTAACAAGTAATGATAATGTCAATCATTTTTATATTTTATTGTCTTCCAGGGCAAGATGTTATTATTGCATTTTTATTGATGTGGTGTTAGGGTGGAACTGACAACTTAAAATAGAAATGAACTTTTGTTTGCAATAATTTTAGACATTTTTGCATGAAAGCTAGGGTTACGGAATAGCAAATGACTTCAGTGCTATAGTCTTTTAAGTTAAGGTTTAATTGTGTCATTTTTTGTACAAATTGAATTCTTTTTTCGTGACAGGTCACTCTGTTAATTTGCAATCATTTTTTTTATCAGCTCTACTGACAGTTAAACATTAACATCATTGCCCTCGACAGAAAGTAACAGCTGTTGCATGCTGGAGACCCGAGTTCAATTCCTGAGTGGGGAGAATTTATATAGAGTGTCTCTCTTTCACTGCTTGGATGTTATATCCCTCTCAGCCTGAGTTGGCACTGACAGGCAGAATTGAAGCCTGCCTCCTAAATGATCTAAATTGTGTGGATGGGGACTTAAAAGTATATATATTTAAAGATTTTTATTTTTATCTCAACAGAAAGCTATGGCCCAGTTGGACAAGAAAGACAGGCAGGAGGTGCTTGACAATGATTGGTTGAAACGAGAGGTGAGAAGCTTGCAGAGGCTGGAGGATGCTGTTTGTTTTCTGTGTTTATTTGATGAAATGAAAAAAAGGTTTGAAATTTCCACTTTTAAAAAAGTCGTAAGGTTGCAGGTTTTTAAAATTTTTACCTGTGTGCAAGTTAAAAAATAGCTGAAAATGGACAAGTGATATTGTCTTTTCTTTTCAGTTTTCTTGGTTTTCCACTTTCGATAAAGCACTAAATTTGGTCCTGTTAGTTTCACGACCTACATATCCTCAACATTACGGAAGTCCAACAATATAAAATAACATTTCATTGATCTCCACAAATAAGAATTTGCCAAAGCACTCACTCTCTCACACACACACACACACACACACACACACACACACACACACACACACACACATACACACACTCACACACACAAATATCACACTCGTACACTTGCTCGTACACTCACTCGCTCACACGCACAAAAGCATACAATGACTGATTAATAGCTTTCGTATATTATTATACTATTTATTGTGCAGGTTGCAATCCATCGCGTTGAGACTGACAAATGCAGGGGATTTGTGGAGGAGTTGGAAAAGGAAAATTTGGAACTGATGAGCGAGCTGTTTGAATGCTCTGTGGAGGACCTCAAGATCTCCAGGTTTGTAAATTTTGGTATGGGCCTAAAGTCATACATCTCTGCTTTATTCACACTCCACTCTTGTGCTTCTTTTGTTTTCTCCTTAGTATTTGTAGTCAACATATTGTCTGAAGTACCAATGTCTGTAGTGTAGTGATTAGGTGCTTTTCTGGTGCACATGGAAGAGCTGAGTTCAATTCTTATCTGGGGATATGTTTTTTATGGAGTATCTTTAGTCCTTCTGCTGAGATGTTGTGTCCCTCTCCGCCCAGATAGGTCCTGACAGGCAGGGTCGATGACTGCCTCCTAAATTATGTAAACCGGGGGCGTAAAAACTCAACATTTTTATCATCTATAGTAAAATGGTCAGGCTCTGTGCCATTGCACTTAGAAGTTGTGAACTGAATTATTTAGCGGGGGAAGTCTATTTTGTTTGAGTTGTCCATATTTCCGCAGGGGTACCGTATTCATCTTTGCCCAAGCTGGCACTGGTGCCATGGTTGAGGTAGTTTGTCTCCTAAATGTTCTTACCTATGTCAATGGGAACGTAACATATTTTCAATGATCAGGCTACCATCTGTTATGATACATGGAGCATATTTTACACCTCACAATGAAAAAGAGCAAAAGTGCAAAAAAGTGAAATTACAAGTTTTATTTATCATGTGTTGAAGAAATATATGGAATTACATTCTGAAATGAAAGAGCATAGTGGATTGTTAAATTTAAGTTATTGTTATTCTACGTTATTGCTACTGTTATTAAGAATGTGAAATCAAAGTAGTGCACCCACTGGCTTATGTAAGAAATCTATCACGGCCATAGGCTGTCCACAGCTTGCAAACCACCTTTAGCTGACCAAGTCCCCCTTTATCAACTTCTTATGCTGATTTTATGTAAATTTACATCTTTACACTGAGATAAACAGAATCTGTTGTAAAGGTTTCTCAAGGAGAATGTAAAGTAAAATATTCCTGAAAGAAAACTGCTTGGATGAATGAAAGAGGGGAAGAGTGAATGAATGAATAAATGAATGAATGAATAAACTTTATTATCTCTAATTAAAAAGTTTACATCTTCATGTAAGCTTTCTGACCATACATCACTAGTAAAGGTTCATTCAATTTTATTGTCTACATCTCAGAATGCTTTTAACCTGCTTGAATTTCCATTTACTCGTCTGTCTGCAGAAAGTTCTACCTGACTCAGTTTGATGACTCGGAGAACCTGGACAGAACTGGTATCCTAGAGATGGACCTGTCCAAAATCAATGTGCCGTCAGAAGAAACATTGGCAAATAAGACTGCCAGGACAGATTCAGGTAAATTCAGTCAAACCAGTGGCGTTGGTAGCCTAGTGGTTAGCCTGCCGGACTTACAATCTAGAGATTGGGGGTTTGGGGGTTCGAGCCTCAGCTTGGTCCAACGTTGTATCCTTGGGAAAGACACTTTACATGATTTTCCCACTTGGCTCGGTCCTTTCGGAGATGGACGTTAGACTCGGAGGTCCTGCCTCTTAAATAACCTAATAGTGTTGATAGGGGTGTTAAACCTATACCATTTTACCATCAAACCTGTTCTAACGGCCACCTGTCCAATCACTTGTACAAACAACCACTTCCCCTTCCCCACCTTGCTTTTTCACTGTCTTTATTGACACTGTCCAAGATGTCTACCTGTCTAAGACAACCACTTTTATCCTTGAGAATGGGTGGCTGTCTCAGACAATTTCAACTGTTGTCAGATCTGACTTGCACTTTACAACATTTCTGTCCGTATTTGTATTTCTTTGTTATGTCCCCTTGGGTGAAGCAGAAGTTTTTGTTTCCTTCATCTGGCTTCTATTGCCTAGAAAACTGATGCAAGGGAAAGAACTTTCAAATGTAGCTGTTCTCAACAACACACTGGAAATGAAACTTTAGAACCGAATGAAAGTTGGATTGATTGCATAATTATGCTCCATGTAAACGTACACATTGATGGATTAACTTGTTATTATCATTGCTCACATCAGTATTATGATACAGTTCTATTCTTGTTGGTGTTGTAGTTGTTGTTGTTGTTGGTGTTTACTATAAGTGAGAATCACAGGGTTCCCATTTGTCTAGGAACAAGTACAGGGGTAATTTTGAAAAGAAAAACAGAGCGTAAACCACACTTGGACGTTGACTATCAGTGAAGAGATACCATCCAAACTCTCATATCTGATTAAGTTCTAGCTTCTAGCTAAAGCATGTCTCTTGAACTTAAAAATCTCATTGCAAATTTCTGAAATTTGGCTTTTCACTTACTTTTTAGAATTCTTTTTAAAGATAAATTCTTCAGCGACTCCTGTTTGATATTTGTTTCACTTATGGCAGATTTTATTGATGCAATAGTGAACATTTGATTTAGTAACTGTATTTTGATTTAGACATAGGTGACTGAGGCATAAACGCTGACCGCTTTTATTTTGTCTTTTCCTCCCTTTTCAGTGCGCCCCAAGAGTGCAACACAGCAAGCGGTAGAAGACAAGGTGTTCTCCCTGATGTCGTACAGGACATCTCTGGATGACACACAAGAGGAATCAGAAGGAGGTACCTCTTGATTTTCTTCCCACATGTACTCAGCTGTGTGTAGTTTTGTATCCAAATACTGATGAACCTGTTCAAACCGCCACCTTTCTAAGACAGTCACTTATACAAGTGACCACTGCGTACTTCCCCTTTGTGTTTTTTTCCTGTTTTTTATTTGTATTACTTGTCACTTGAATAAAAGCATGATCTAAAACTAACACTGTAAGGCTTACCAGTATTTTTAAAATTTGGATCGGAAATTGAAGTAAATATTTTATATATGTGAGGCAGCGTGGTGGAATCAGGCTCTCGTCAATTTTTGGGCATGTAGAGTTATTGGTATCATCTTAAAGCTTGTTCACTTGTTTTTATTTGGATTAAAAAAATATCCGTTTATCTTAAATACAAGTCGAGATATTTGAGAATGAAGGAGGTGGGGATCACCTGTTTTCAGAGGTAAAATTAGTGAGAAAATGGCCGCCAAAAATTACTTATTTCCTTAGCTTAAGAATCCGTAGTAAATGAAAGTTTTCATCATTTGTGCCTTTAATCACCGTTTTTCAGAAAAACCCTCACAGAAATGAGTTCTTTAATGGGCATGAAAGGTGTTGAGCCCAAAAACTAAAATTTGATAAAAATTCACAAACCTGCGGAAAAATGCAAGTGTCTTCACTTTGATTTTTTTTGACGAGAGCCTGATTCCACCATGCTGCCTCACATATAGGCTTATCTTAATTCCCCCTCTAATTGAATGGGCACACTGAAATATTTGTGCAGTTGTATTTTTGTATAACTTGACGGTTTCCTAGTGATTTTGAAAAATACATATAATGATTGAAGCTTCTCTGTAAAAGTAGTTTACTTTTAAGTCTCCATGCCATATTGCTTTATCTTCAGTTCTCACTCTTACCTTATGACCATTGTTTCTTTTTTTGTCTCCAGAGGAATCTGTCCATGATTCTCAAAGTGATTACTACGAGAATTACTTTTTTGAGGAGGAAGACTTTGATGTAAGTAAACATTGCCAGATATAGTTGGCTCTCCAGGAAAGAAAGTCTTTGCCTTAGTCAGCCATGTTTCAGAATATTTGCTTACTTTTCGCCCTTTGTAAATTATGAAGGTTTTCAGATGGGGGTTTGATCGTGACTGTCGTTTGGTTTTGTTCGTAATTTGAAAGCAAAATTTGACACTTAACTGTTAGACGAAACCAATTTGCAGCTATTTTACATGCCTCTTGGGGTTTGGGTGTTTTAAAGACAGAAGGAAGTAGCGGAAGATAGATAAACATTTTTCTTCCCATCTTGATGAGCCTTTTGTCACAAAGTGTGATAAAGTAAATTGCAATTGCACAAGAAAGGATGAAAAAGCTGGTGCTGATATTGGGTTATATCTGAAACAAGTAATTTTTTTCAAGAAAGTTAAAGAATGAAATTTTTTAATTTAATGAATGAAACAGAATTTTCAGATCATAAATTCATTGTGGTTCAGCATCTTTATTGAATGTTTAAGGTTTTTATTTCGCACTACATATATCTAAATGTAATAACACTTTATACATCTTATCATGTATATTAGATCTCTTTTGATGCAGACCAAAAATCCTTGATCAGCCCAAACAGATTGTAAATCCCTCACTGAGTTTTTTAAATTATCTTATATAGACCTTCCTTGATTTGTTCAAACGACAAATTTGATATTTTTAAAAACTCCCTTAGCCTCCTACATTTTGAGAATAAATCCTCTCAAGTATTTTGTATTTTTCTGAACTTCCTTTTTGCCTTGTGCGTTTTCTACACCATTGTATCTCTTTTTTATTTTCCTGTCTAAAGGATTATTTGAAACTTGGTCCCTTGGAGCTGAAGCTGCTGAATGTGACGGGGAGCCAGGTACCGATCCACGAGGCCCCTATGCCTTCCCAGGAGGAGATCGAGGCGAAGAAGTGGAACCCGGAGGAGTGGCCAGTCACATCCGACATGCTCAAAGGCTGTCTGTCCAACAGATGAAATACACAACCTGAGAGTGTTTGACTGAGCAGTGCAATGAAAAAGGACAAACATTGAGATATTAGATGTAAGACTATGCAATATGAAATATTAGCGCTGGAATTGTAAGAAGAACGAAGATTTTAGTTGTGGCTAAAAGCGAGTCAAAGCAATGAAGGACATAGTTTTCCATTCACAGATAAGAGTAATTGTTGGGAAGATGAAAAATAAGAGTGCCAGACAGCAGAAGGTCACCAATCAACCACCTGCATGAGAGTAACACTGTCAGCTGTGTGTGAAAACATAGATGAGATTGTAAAATTAAATGATCTCACCCTGACAGGAGTTGGATATCAAAATGATTGTTGTCATGACTATTTGCACTTTAATTGTTGACTGTAGCTTTGCTCATTTGTTTACATGCATGGTTCAGAGTCATGACTTATTTTATTTGAAAAAGAGATTAAAATGCAAAACTATGAAGTCTGGGAAATATTTTTGACATATTCCTCTGAAACTGTTTTTGCTATGATTTTTTTTCCTCTGACCAGGGTGAGGGTAGAGAATGGGGCCGTGGAGTTTGTGTTGTATGAGAGAAGCATAGAGTGGAGAAGTGCTTACCAACCTGGGCAATATCGCGCACAAGTTTGCATTTGGTAATTTTGATGGGTGGTGGCGATTACCCTGGTAGTGACAGGTGTTAGTTAGAAATACATGTTCGTGGGCGATACCAAAAATTGTAACCTTTTAAAGGTGGCAAAAGTAGGCACTGGCTATAAAAAATTTGACGTGCACAGGAGTAGAGGGATCGTAGCATAGGCAAACCGGACTGCTAATGTTCTCTATAATTACTCTCTGTTTTTTGTTTATAAGAAAGATTTCCTCTCAGGGCAGCTCACCTTGTACAGTTTTCCTGCTCTATTTCTGTCATGTAAAGTTGGTTTATTTTGAATTTAGAAATTTCAGCAGCTTGGCTTTTGAAATTTTTAGGTGATTTTTTTTAGCCTGGTCTTGCTGAATTTCTTTTTTGTCCTCACTTTTTAAAATGGGATACAACATGTAGTGTTTATAAACCACCATCTGTTTTGTGCCTGCTTGAAGTCTTTTGATTTAATATACCTCAATAGGGAAATGTGTGTGGCTGCAATGGTTTTATTGCATTCACCACACTTTGGGAATAGGATTTGATCCAACTTAACTGATTGTAACAGTCATTTAAAACTAGTTTTTAATGCAGGATGTTTCAAAAGTCACTGGTCTGTTTTCGTATGTGTTTGTTTACAAAAGAAAACTGGCTACATTGTTCTCAAAACATCACATCGGAGTTGTTGTAAACACTTCCTCGTTTTCATTTCATCTCTTTCACTGTGAGGGTTGATGTGTGTTACTACGAAACTAATATAGAACAATGCAGTGTGGTGACTTTTGAGACACTTTTGTGGTGAGCGCTCGCATTCCTCTTGACTATCGCGAGTTTAAGGACATTTTTCTCTTCTGGGACATTTGACTAGTTGGGCATGGTGAAAAGAATCTGGTGAAGTCCTGATTAGAGAGTGGGTTTATAACTGTACAGTTACAACTGTGACCCACCACACTGAAGTACGAGTGTGTGTTCTGTGCTTAAGGGGAACTGATTTGTGAAGAGTAATTAAAAAACATAACTGCTGTAGTTGCTTTCTTGTCTTATCTGCACACACCTTGTATGTCCATGGCCTCACAAATGAAAATAGCTCACTCTTGGCGGCTGATGACAACTCTAACCTATGTTGCCCCCTCTGCTAACCTATGTAACTCCCTGGTCTGCTCAGAACTGTGAATATAATCTGTGATAATTATTTCCATGCCAAAACAATATCCTGAGCCAAACATTATTCATGATGTCAAGAGGCAAAAACATATGTACATTAGGCTTAAAGGCTTCACCTTTTTTTATTTGTTTACTTTAAGAGACGTATTGAAGGAAGTTTTTTCAAAAATTCATTTGACAGAGGAAGCTGGGGTAAGATATTGAGGAACTTACTGTGGCATATCTCATCTAAACTTTTTGCTGATACTTTAGAAGAAAGTGTTTTGGGGAATAATTGTAGTCGATGTTGATTTGTTTATACTGAACACATATTTTGAAGAGGGGAGGGGGAGGGGGGGTGTTAGATATATTGGTGGTATGATACCATCTATAAAAAAAAGGACACAGTATTAAAGAAAAGAACCAGTTTAGATTGAGAGTTGTACTGGTGTGAAGCTTGATGAATGAGGGAGGGGGGTATCTGTGATGTACATGTAAATGTATTGTTGTGATATTTGTTTTTTTGTGAGATTTGTTGTAAATAAAATTCAATACCAAGTGAACTTTGTGTTGTGCTTTGGATTTTATTAGCTTATAGCCAAATGATAGACTTTAGGATTAAGGTAGGAACCCAAATGAGAAGTGCTTTACGTATAGATACACGGATAGAGGTATCTCATTTTAAATTCTTTATTCAAGTTCATACGGAACAATTAATAATTAGAGGATGAGAAAAACCATGATCTATCAGGTTTGAGCTTTGGTCATTCCTTCTTTTTTTACTAGTAGTGTCAGTGGTCAAGCAGGTAGGCTCTTGGACTCTAAACTGTAAGATTGGGGGTTTGAATCCTGTCAGGGGCCAAACGTTATGTCCTTGGGAAAATCACTGTGCACTAATTTTCCTCACTTCACTCAGGTGGAAATGGGAATCCAGACAGCGAGTAAAAGTGAAAGATTCTGTCAGTTTGTTAATGTTTGAGCCCTTAATCAAAGTTAATCAGCTGCTTGCACTGTCTGCTTCCCAGGAAGCCGTTTCTGGGTGTTCTTGGGTCTGCTGGGGGTAAAAGTAGTTGTACAGCACATACAGCACTCTGTAGAAAGCGGATAATATGCGGTATATACATACAATGATTACTATATTCAAGGCAGCAGCAAACTACAAAGAAAGTGGGCTCATTGCAACATTCCAGTTGCTGTGGTTGCTTCTAGTTTAATTTATTGCTCTTTGAAACACGATCTAGATTATTTTAAATGCAGACCACTTGGTCCACCATTGGGAGACTGGGCTTATGGGGAGTAATCTAAGAAGGGCGGATTTGAACCTTGACCTTTCTCTCCCAACGAGTATTGCTCAAGTTGGGACGAACTCAAACTGATGAAACGAGTCTGGTGGGGTTGAGGTTATGTCAAAATTAAGACCCTTGATTTTGCCGATTTTGGGTCAGGCTCGAGGAGCTTAGAACTTACTGTAAACTCCTTGGTCAAGCTATGCACATTGAGATGTTGGCTGATTTTTGAAGATCAACCAGTTCTTTGTCTAAAAATAGCATGGAGACAATTGAGAAAGTCTATATTCTCCTCGTAAATTGCCTTTGAAAATATGAGGGTAGGTTAATTTAGTGAATTTTCACAATAATTGTCGTTTTTCGCTAAATGTCATTTTTTTCAGTTTTTTCCTTACTCATCCTTTGGACAGGAAACTTTCAGGAAACATAGATCTAGATGGTAAAGCAGTCATCAATGTAAGATAGAGATATTTGTGAAAAAAATAAAACTTTTTCCATTGGCAAGCGATTACACCTAAACGCAACCTAAATTTAGAAAAGCTTTTTTATACTTTGGGAAAATTCTCATATTTTTTTTTCTTTTGCACTTATTGAAAAAAACTCACTGTACTGCTGATAGGGTCTGGTTCAGGTATACTCTCTCCATAATTGGTCACATTTGGTCAGTAAATAAGAAAGCCTTAGGGATTTGAAATTCATTGTTTATTTCAAGATTGCGGCCGTTTCCATAGCAACCACTGTAGCTATGCCAAAATAAAATTGCGTATCAAGAGATTTTACTATGCCTAACTTGTATGTGTACTTAAATTTGATCTCGGGCGTCAAACATAGAAAATGGAACTCAAGGGTGGCTCCTCCTGTTAAATGATTGTAAATATATATTGAGCCCTCTTCAATACAATCTGGGCCATTTAGGAGGTAGGCTGCTTTAACAATGTCAAGGTCATGCTAGGATTTGTTGATTGCTTCATCACAACTGAATAAAGATGGAGGTACACTTGAAATTGTGCAATAATAACAATAATAATAATAAATAGCATTTGTATAGCGCATATCCCCGCTCAACAGCAGGCTCTATGCGCTTTACACTGCAAGCGCCCCGTCTATATTTGAAGAGAAAAGTGGTTGTTCTTTGGTGGATTATCTTGGACAGGAAGAGAAGTCATAGACTTGACTAGCTACGGTAGATTGAGCTACTGTTGAGCAAGGAAATGCACCCTCAAACCATATAATAATAATATAGGCAAAAAACCCAACCAAAAACAACCTAGAAAAGAATTAGAAAGGAAGAAGACAGGCCAAAAACAAAAGCAAGGGGGAAGTGTGAAGTGGCTGTTTGTTCAGGCAATTATATTGGATAGGTGGTCATTAGAGCAGGTTCGACTGTATGTAGTATAGGCCTATGGAGTAAAATAATTTTTTTCTTATGAGAATCAAGCTCACATCTTTGGTATGGAAGGCAAAGAACCTGGTGATCACACCACAGACAGTGGTGAATCCGAGTTGTCCTCGCTCAACAGTAGCTCACATGGATGTTAAATGTCATCATCATCGGTTCTAGATGGACGAACTATTATTATTATTATTATTATTATTATTATTATTACTTTTATCATAATAATAATAATAATAATAATAATTATTATTATCATTTATTATTAGTTCAAATGAAGATAATTTTTGAATGGTGTATAGAAAAAGAAAAAGATATCACGTAACACACACCAACGTACAAATAGAAAATAACGCAAAGTAATATGCACTTTTTTATTTTTGTAATGTCTTACAGATCAATAACAATGATGATGGAAGTGAAATCAAAACAGTGTCATCCGGTTATGTAATGGTTCAACATTAGCTCCTGACTGTCAGCATTACATGTATAGATCAGAATGATAAACGAGGATAGGATTTAGTCATGTTATTAACGATTTGTGATATGATGGAACCTTGAGTGAAATACGGATTCAAAATACTGTTGCGACAAACTTATTAGAGCATCATAAAGGGCAGAAAATTCAAATTTGGAAGATACAGAAAATGGCATAAGCTGCTCTATATTTTGTCAACATGGTGAGGCATGCTACTCATACAAAGCAACGAAAGAAAAACATACAGAAGCATCAAGAGTTTGAAGAAAGGAAGAAGAAAAGTTTAGTTTGAGTAAAGACAAGCACAATTGTGACGTGATGACAGAAATGACAGAGGGAGAGCAAAGCAGGAATTTTAAGGTGTACTAGTGGGCACCTTCAAACCATGTACGCAAAAAAAAATCAACAACCCCAGAAAAGAATTAGAAAGGAAGAGGACAGGCAAAAAAAATATTCCCTTATCCTTCACAAAAACTAAAAACAATGTATTTATCATAAGTTTGTTTCTTTCCCAGCCTGTAAAATATTCAGCAAATTCGAAATAATGAATGATCTTTCAAAATATTATAAAAGAGAAAGGAATAATGAGTGTTAGAATTGTTACGTATCTTCAAGATAATTCTCTGATGGAAGCAAATGACTTGGTTTGATTATGAGGCAAGAACACATTAATTTTCTTATCAATTGCATAAACCTCAAGCACAAATCATTAGGTGGGTGTGTGCATCACTGAATCTTTCAGCTATCAGGATAAATAATGCACATTTGTACTCATAAATTACGTAAAATATATACATACACGCATAATGTATACAAACTGTATTCACATACAGGGCGCTACATGGGAACCAGCAGTGTTCTGTTCCTGAAATCATATCATAGCTAGTTGTGTGATATCTTGTATGGCACAAAGTGTTGCAAACAAGATATCTTGGCAAACTTTATTCTTGCAAACAGTTCAAGTATGTGTGCACATGCAACATTTCTAATACAGCTCGAAATTAACCAGAGAGACAAATAAAACTTGCCACTTAAAAAATCTTCTCTTTCAACAAAGCCAACATCTCTTACTAACTATCACACTCCCACAACTAACCTTTACTGGTCAGTAAGACCCCCCAAAAAAGTTCCTTTATCCTTTATACCTAGTTTGAATTCTATCTAGTATCTTGACTGATATTCATAATAAGGATTTCCAGCATTGTCTCAGCAGTTCAGAATGTTACAAATTTTATTTGAATCATCAAAATGTCTGTGCGAAGAAACAGACGAAACTGCGGAACACATCCCCCAGCTGTGCAGGACACATGCAGAGCCCTGAGACAGGAAAGGTGGCTAACCCCATTTACACTACAGGAGAAGATAAACATGTCGATAAAGGAGCAACTGAGCTGGACAGCCCAGTATATGGATAGATACCAAACTTCCAGTGTGATGCAATTAAGAAGAAGAAGAAAAGAAGACGTATTTGAAATAGACACTCACTTTACTAACAAGGACATACTGATTGCCTTTTAATTGTCTTTCCATCTGAAATAGACGTGCTTAATTATGTAAAGCCAAGCCAGATAGCAGGTATGGCATTCTTCAATTTAAGGATTTAAAACATGGGTCATACACAAAAGATAAGTGAATGTGAAGCTTTATAAGTATGCCTTGATTTTCTCTTCCAATAAATTAAAAATTATTGAAATAATCTATTTAAAGTTGGACCCATGATGTTTTAGTGCATTTTTTCCATCGTGGGGGACAAATTCTACGATAAAATGATTACAGTTATGGTATCAGCGACAAAATTAGTGAAATGGGGAAGACTGAGTGAGTTTACCACTTATTCTTCATGAAGGAACTTGATAGACAGAAAGATATCTTGGCAAACTTTATTCTTGCATGTCAGTGTGGGATAGTCTCATGACCAATGCAATATCACACACACAGTTAGAGAACAGCAAGATAAGATCCTACTTCTTTGTTTATCTATTCACATAAATGCTTGTTATTTTGTTTCGGTAAATTATGTTATATCTTGAAGGATATCATTGGAAATCAGATGAGCAAGTAAAATAGTCTGTGAGAACTCTGCAGTTTTGTTCTTGCACACACAAACAAACTTTCTATTCAACTGTAGTTCTTCATATGTTTTTGAGAGGTAATGACTTTCTGTTATCGTGTTTATAAGTTGCAGTTTGTTTTTGTTTTGTGCAGCATTTCCCTGTAGAAATAGCGGTTTCAAAAGTAGATACATTAATATCTGAGTCCTGTCACTCTGTGAAATTTCTAGTGTGCTGAGTATACAACTGATACCAAATTAAATCCAGTTGAATCTGATCTAATGTCAACCTGTCCAAAACAATCACCCACACAAATGACAACTTCCCATTTCCCCCTTGTGCTTTTTGTATTTTTATGAATAATTATGACACAGTTCAAGACGACCAACTGTCAAAGAAAACCACTCTAATTCTCCTCGACAATGGGTGGCCGTACTGGACAATTTTGACTGTACTGCAATGAGTCAGACCAGTTGACCAATTGACAACAAATTTAACGTGCAGCTTTGAGCAATACGACATATCCTCAGTGAAGCATTCTCTCTGTTATTGTGTGGTTTGTGTTTCCCATCCCTTCAAAATTCTTCACATGAAAGCTGACAAAACAAGCTTAGTACTTTTATCTTTATAGCAGCTGTGAGCATGGAATTTGATTTCAGGTAAGGCGAGAACTCTGGCTTTGGGTAAGCAGCTTCAAACAATTACATTCAACGTTGAGGAAGGAGGAGGCAGTAGTGAGCTACAATGTGCTTGAAATCAAATGAAGATGCAGAAATGATTGAACTTGACAACGAGTACTGAGATTGCACTGTGAACATTTTGTTCAAAAGATTACTGGGTTAATGAAAGAAAAATAAAATCCATTCTCATCATTAATACTCCATTATCACATCTTATGTAATTCCTGCACTTGTAATTTGCAGATTGCAAAGGGATCACAACTTCTCTTTTTAATCACAGTTGATATGCCGCATACTGTCAGAACTCTCTCTCTCTCTCTCTCTCTGTCTTTCTCTATGTCTCTCTCTGTGTCTCTCTCTGTGTCTCTGTCTGTCTCTCTGTCTCTCTCTCTCTCTCTCTCTCTCTCTCTCTCTCTCTCTCTCTCTCTCTCTCACCCCATTCACTATGATATTTATGTAGTCACTAAAATATATTACATGTATTTGTGTAACGGGAAAAAAACTACCATTTTGCCATGTTGAATTTTCTTTGGTGAAAGCCAAATTGTTTGTTAGATCTTTCATAGGTCCCGGTTGAATTTTAAGCCTTTGGTAATGCATTTAATTTTTTATATTCAAGCTGTTGTAAAAACCCAAAAGGTAGGCTAAATCTTTCAGCATACAATGAAGCTTGCTGAGAGCTTATCACAAATATATACAATGCCCATACCAAAAAAAGTACCAAAGATATTTGCACGGCTAATTTTACCAGTTGCCACAGAGCCAGTGGCTAGTACTGATCCACATGTTAACTGTGGATAGGTTCGTACACAAACTTTTGAGACATGCTGACATTTGGGGTTTAAATCCCATTGTGAGGTTCCAGCTTTATTTTCCTTCTTTGAATATATTTTCCTTTCACCCCCGAAATCTCAAGTGGGACCACAAGCTTGGTCATCAGAACATTCTTTTTCATTTTGAGTGCGACGCTGAATTCACCAATGACAAAAACAAACATCACATCATTATAAATAGTAAAAACTTGAAAGCATCATTGAACCATTGTGAAAGCAAATTGTGTCTAGGCAAGGATTATTGCACATACATCAGTAACACATTGTTTTCTCCTTCTTAGGATTAACAAAATGTGGGAATTTATGATATGTGGGCAATATGGGATCACAAATATAGCCAGCCTATAACTCAAGATTAGTCCTCAAAATCAGACAAATGTGGCACACTGTCACGTTCAGAGCATCCAAATGAGACCTATCCATAAGTTTCCATCCACTCGCTTATAATAAAGCAATAGTAGGTGTTAAACAACCTTAAAACACTACATACTCTTTGTAAACATTTGCTGTGTGAGTGCCATGTATATTTGCAAAACATTCCTTTACATATAAAAAAAAAAAGATCACAAAAGGATTTTAAATCATTTCCTTTGTTAGCTAGGGAAAAGTGACTGGTCCTGAACAATGCTGTGGAAGAATGTAGGCCTACTATAGTCTGTCTACAGGAAAAAATGTGGAGATCAACTAAAGACTACAAGGAAAAGGTAAAATTGAAAAATCAGTACAGTATTGAAGCTTTCTTTTTGGGAAGAACTTTGATTTAATTTATTCTGATTTGATGAGTATGAAGGTTCTGAAGAGTAACACTTTTCAATTGTTCTGAGATAAAACATTCTATAAAATGGACAACTCACAAGCCAACTAAAAACAATAAGATCTAAAAAAAATTATTCAGAGGCTTATTTCCGAGTGAATTTGTTTTACATAAGCATAAGTTTTTAAATATCTGTAAGCTTTTCTATTAGTCTTTTTTAGTGGACTGCTTAGTTGTAACTAGAAAAAACAACAACATAAGGCTAAATGGCAAGTAAAAAAGAGACACATAAAAAGAAACTAGTCTTTAGATCAATTATCATGATATATTCACTGTTTTGAAGGGAAAAAAAACAACAACCCAGGAACAAGGACAAAATGAAAACCCCCCAGTGATATTCACAAGTTAAATGCTTAATTAATACACATAATATTGGCCAGTTTGTTGGCCAACTCAACCAGAACAATAATGAAATGTATTATTAAAAAATACCTTGAGATAATATGATGTCTTAGTTGTTACTTTTAATGTTTATTCAGTTTCTTTCTCTTCACAATGACAAAATTGTTGAAGGATGAGATCCAATTTGACATGGGCAAAATTGTTAATAATCAGAAATGTTTCCACATCTAGTATAAGCGAGAAAAATTTTAATGAATATCTATCCAAATACTGATAGCATACATGTTTTTAAATCTTTTGAAATCTTCAAGAGGTCTATAATCATTTAAACTGATTTAGCATATCACTATTTTAAGCTGTATATGTTACACATTGACATATAACTTCAACTTTCCCATTTTTCCGGCCAGAGGTCAATAAATGCATTAGCCACACACTATAAACAATGTATCAAAATATTCTGTATATCATGAAACAAAAAATGTGACAGAAAAAAAAATGATGAGGCATCCACTGGTATCTTGATGTCTTGATGGAAAAGCCTTAACACAGCTGAATGATGCATTATATGGACCCCCAAACAAAAGGAATCTTTATCCAGCCTAGAGACGATGACCGGATAATATGTTTTAGTAAAGTTGACATTCTCTTCATATGTCGGTATACACACTAACAGATTCACTGCCTGAGAGGACTAGCACGGAGACCCATATAAGGTGCTCTAGGCATGACATGTGCATTGGGCACCACCTGAAGGGAAGGTGGGAGAATGTTAGGGGGTGGGGTCACAAGCGAACCAAGAGTTCTGACTCACCCCTTCAACAACCAAACGGATGCATGTTCAAGCACAGTGATTCTAATGTGGGGACGAATAATTTTATTGCTTGCCATGGGTAGTATTTTTTGTAGGTACACCTGAGGACATGCCATCTCGCAACTCAGTTCTAAACATTTTGACAATCCTGTGTGAATCTTGCTCAGTATCAACTGTTTACTATTTTGAGTCCCCCCAGGCCTGCACTAACATACTCTTTTGTCGGTGTCGGTCTGGCCCACCCAATGCTCAATACAGTAGTGCTGGTGAGAACACTCTTCGACATCTCACGGGTTAAAACTTGGCCGTGCAAGAACTCCAGTCAAAAGCAGCGAATCAGTTCAGCAAAATTTCAGTGCCCAACGACACTCAAACAACACAAAAAGATGATCAGATTTATTGCATGTAACAGAACAAAGCTCATTTTCAGCTGAAGTTCAACACAGGCGGCATTAAAACAAGGATATAATCTATAGACATTGATAGAATCCGAAGCAGTCTATATCACACATTTATACATAGCTTAAATGACTGAAAGCATTAACACATTTCTAACACAGGAATATTACTCTTATGGCACATTTTTATAGGAGCAAGCAGTTCTCAGTGACAACTGAATGAAAACTGCGTGACATATCCATATTGACTGATAAACATAAACGGTCATCAGAAAGTATGCTGTTATGTTTCATTTCACATGTCCCCACATATCACAACAAGGTGTTTCTTGCAGTGCCTGGCAATTGTTTATTTCACCCTTTTTGAAAATTTCGAGATGTTTGGAAAGCGCTGAAATTCATTTTTGTGCATGAAAAAAAATGTAACACCCTCCCCCCTTAACAAAAATTGCTCCGATTAACTCTCCTCTTGACAAGAAAGTTTCTTTTTCTTATTCTCTAAGGTAAATCATATAATTTAACAGACGTTTCATTTTGCAGCTCATATTCCATTTCAATTTCATTCAGTGACCTTTGTTGTATGATGTGTGGTATACCAGATGTGCATAAGAGCAACATTACAACTAACTAAATATTTGTAGGAATAAACTCCATAGAGAACTGTAAGCATATTACTTAACGTTGAAGCAAAACAGAAGACAGCTCAACAATGAATTGCAAACTATTAGGGTTGAAATTATTTCTACTGCTAACTAGGTAACCGTACCTGGCATAATTTACATTATCTATAGAACAAACTGGTCTTTCATCGAACACCAGCAGAATTTGGCATTAAACAATACAAGAAAAGATACAGTGGAACACGTCATTATCTTTGTGTATTTACCAAAAGTGATGGTAACTGTGCACCATGTGGAAAGACATTATGTGGGTTGAAATATTTTATTATACCACAGACAGGATAGTTTCTGGTGGGGGCAAACAGTCTTATCCTACTTGAGAGCAAGAGCCAACGAGCATCAAGAATGATACAAGAACGTGTAATCAAATCTATGGTTCTAAGAAAAAATAAAAGTAGGATAAGCCGAGCTGATTTTCCTTGACTTATTCCGTACCAAACACAGATCTATCTGTTTGCTGATAAGCCATCATTCTGACAAGCAGCAATGTAAAAGTATTCTAATATTACTTATCTATTCTTGAGTTAAATCTTCCTTCCTTGCATGAAATTATTTCCTTAAAAATCTAATTTCTTTTAATGGCAGATTTGAAAACTTACTTTCCAGGACCTTTTGAAGGTTCACATTATACGATATGATCCTCAGAGATCCTTTCACTTTGAAAGTGAGGTACTTTATGAAAATAAAGACCTACAAAACTTAATGAAGACACAAGCCCACATCTTAGGTCGGTGGTAGAGAAACAGTCGTCTAGCGTGAGTTGGTCAGCATATTATTTTAAAAAACCCCAAAAAACCCCACGCTGTACAACTCAGTACAGCAGCTGTGGAGTCTTTGAAATTCTACTTAGTGCCCAGCAAAAGAGTTCATGTCTGCTTCTGGACAAAAATTGTCAGAAGTGATAGAAGAAACCCTCAAGAGGAGATCAGCTAAAATAATAATGTCTATAGGCCTACTTTTACGTGTACTGGTACTTCATAGCTCTCCTTCTTGAGGCTGGACAAAAACCTAACCTGTAGGAGCAAGTTACAAATCTAAACACCTTGTTTGGCTGAGAAATTAGCTGCACTTTGTACATTGATTATGGAACAGAAGAGATCAGGATGAAAGTATAAAGCCCAGCACGTACTGAGTAGTTAAAAATAGAACAGATCGACAGCAGAAATTAACAGGTAAATGAATCAATGAAATGAACAAGAATTGAACCTTATATAATCACCTTCAAGAGCATGGGAAAATAAGAACAATTTTGCGAGTGCAAAATAAAGGTATCAGAGCTTTATCCAAAAACAGTCAGCCTGCAACTTTCTACTCTTTGAAACATCTTCCATTCCTGATGACAACTTTAAAACTGACACAACGTAACACTTGACACAACCCTGTCAGACTGAGGAGAGTGCCACGTACAAACAAATGGAAACACAAAAGGAACAGATGAAATAAAAAATGCAATTATTTTGATGAAGTTGATAGAGATATCTCATTATGCAAACTTAGTTTTCTTGGAATCTAACCCCTGCAAAGTTTCTGTAAAAAGGACCTGGCTAAATGAGATTCTCAAAGAGGTATGTTGAAGATAGTTTATTTGAAATTTCCTAAACAGTGAATAAAAAAAGTAAGCCAGCAGTATATGCATCAGGAAGGTAATATGATAGTCTAGCAAGAACAAATTAGATGAAAGAAACAAAAAAGAAGGAACAAAAATGTCGGAAGAAAGGAATATAATATACAATGCCTTGTGATCTAACAAAACATGATCATAAATAAAACAAAAGTGAGAAAAAGTATAAATAGTGGATAGACTTTTAATGAATGTCGCAATCTCTCCTACATTGACAACTATAAAAAAATAATCTTCCTTGATCGCAAGCAGGACTCAAAAAATGAAATGGAATCCAAATCCAAATACTACTTTACAAGTTTTAGAGTTCAAGATGAGGCGAACATTTCCAGCACAGAATAACACAATCAATCCTGTCTGACTAAACTGTGCTTAAATTTGGACGTGCCACTAAAGCCAAAAACTCCTACTTTCAAAATTAACATTCTTATATTAATAATAAATAATGATCATTATTACTAACTAGCCTTCTTAATATTAGCAACATAACAAAACACAGACATTTAAAACATTCTCTTTGGCAGCACTGAATATCAATGTAAAGAAAAAAAAAAGATTAAAAAAAAATTACAATTATTTCTCTCTTGATTGTTATCCTTAGATGAAGGAAAAAGCATGATAAATGAGAAAAAGTCATTGATCCGTTATCATTCCCAACTCAAATTATTCGTACAATCCACACATTTGTATGATGAAACGATAGAAACAAAGCAAAAGACACAAAAGAAATACGTCCTGGTTAGGAGGGGAATTTGAGCAAACTACTGGAAATGAAAGATTCCATTGTTTTAATCAAAACACTCAATGTTTGTATGTACATCCATGACAGGCACAGTTCTTTCCAGAGCCAACAAAACAGCTAGTGATTACAATGGGACATGCTGCTCCCCAATGTTTGCAACATGAAACATGGTTAGGTACATTAAGAATGAAGCAGTTTTATGCACACAACAGCCATTTATAATGCTCACATAGTTCTCTCCACAGAGGAGAAAGACACACAGTATTTGCATTTGATGTATCACAGACTAGATAGAACTCAAAGTCTGCAGTCTGCAACTTCAAGTACTCCATGTACCGGCCTGAGCACATCAAAGATACAACAAAAAAAATGTGTGGGTCCTCCACCATTATGCTCAGACCTTTGCAAAGTGGGGTGGACTCCCGTATCATTTGACCAGCTCTCAAGTAGATCTGGTATAAACTGGCTGCATTGCACAGGACATCTATCCATTCTCTCAAAGAGAAAGAGAGAGACGTCAGAAAAATTTTGTTGCTATCAGCCTCTACCTAGCGTGCCTTGAAATGACAAGGCACAACAGAGAAAGTGTTTCGCCACCACTCTGGTGCAGCAGAACTGGAAAACAAAATCTATATTATGTTCTACATTTTTTTTCCTTAAGGAGCAATTTCTTTTCTAATGTCATTTTGAGGCAGAGAAGCTCTTTTAAAGCATGGAATGACACAGGACTGGATGAAGATGAAGAAGTTGACACATTTCAACATTCATCTACAATCAAACATTAATTTTCTTTTTAAAATTTGAAATACAAATACTGAGCCAGTATCTCAAAAGCATGCAGAGGTATGATGAGCAAAGTGGCCATCCTTCTTTTCAAGAGAAATACATAATCTCACTGCCACTAACACACTTAACTTTTTATAATACGAATGAGACAGAATGCACACCATCAAAAACATTATGTTTTCTTTTTGAACGGTTCTTTTACAAAACGCACAATATGCCAAACCTGGGCATTTCTGGATGACCCTGTCCAGTCCATGATCTTATGATAAGAGTTGACGTGAAGAACTGTTTTTTTCTTCTCAAAATGTAGCCTACTGTGTCCCTCGACATTTAGTAGGATAAAATTATATCTTGTTCATACTTTTGTTTTCAGAGAATTTTCTCCCTTTTTCTCAGTTTTGTAGAAAATGGTTACATTCTGTTTTACCATGGAGCCCTTAATCTCTGCCTTAAAATGTTTTCTTGATGAAACGAACATGAATGTGCAGTCACTCTCATTTCAAGAACATCATCAATGATGTTAAGGAGAAAAACTCTGGATCATCTTTCCTCTCACTTAGAGCAAGCTTCAGGCAATGCACACAGCAGTCCTTATCTTTACAATTATTATTGGTTAATCTATGGGAAAGCATTGACGATATGTTTCAAAAGGCCACACAGCACATTCAGTTTCAACCCCACACAACATGATCCATTCCATTTTCGCAATTATACAGGTACACAGCTCATTTTCCTTCTTTCTAAATTCACAAAACCATGCATAAATAAATACATTAACAATTTCAATGTTGTCTAGGAATGAGGCCTGTGTCAAGGCTTGCCTATATCCACCATAAAATGTGTGAAGAGCTTCTCCTTGTGTGTAAACAACACCTTGTACATGACATTGTTCAGTCCCTCCAGCTTACTGCGCCGGGCGGCTGATCGCAACAGCTTCATTCTGGAAAGAAAGAGGTGGGGGAGAAAAAAAGAAAACAGCTTTAGTATAAGGTATAAAATTAACACATTCCAAGATTCAGGTACAGCAATTAATAATTATGCATTCTCTTTTCTCTTTAGCTTGCATCTGATTTAACGCAATCATTTATTTATCTTGTCTATTATATTTCATCTTAAACTCTTTAGGGCTGAGTGTAATTCACTATTCAGGCCTTCAATTTCTTTAATGACAGTTTATTAACTTATCAGTCTGTCTGCTCGGTTTACTCAGACAAGCATACTTCCATGTGTTCAAGCCATCACCAAATTTAAAACAAATTCCCACTTTTTTGCCAAGAGTTGCTTGATATTGACAAAGTGATTTTGAAGGTAAAACTGACAGACAGAAAGAACAAAGAAGAATAAACCCTAGAACACACCAGCTAATCTAAACTCTAATCCACAACTGGATTGTTAAACAATAACAACAGCAATATCAAAAGCAACAACAACAACAACAACAACAACAACAACAACAAGGACAAGGACGGCAACAACAACGAACAAAAACAACAACAAAAACAACAACAACAACAACAACAACAACAACAACAACAATGTGCAACATTTAAGAACATAATTTCTCCTGCCAGCAGACACCCCCCCCCCACACACACTACCAAACATGCTACCCTACCTGACAGTCATTTCTGAAATCTTCCGCTGGTCGTGCTTGACCATCTTGTAGCGGGCAATGTTGCTGGGCGGCCGGTATATCCGGAGCCCCCTGTGCAGGATCCGTGTGGTCATGTCGTCGTCCTCCGCGCCCCAGCCCCAGTACATGTTAGAGTAGCCGTTCACCAGCTGGAAGTGACTGTTGCGGAAGGACAAGACTCCTCCGACAAGGCCCTGGTAAGGAAGTCTGTACAAAATATTAAAAAAAAATAAAAAATTAGTTTATAAAATTGGGCCAATGCTAAGAAAAAAAAAAGATGAAACAGTTTAACATACATGCAGCAAAATCGGCGAGATGACGATATCGTTTCGTTATGCATGAATTTTTCTGTTACGTGTTTTATATATTTGATATACAAAGAATTTACGACATGTATAAACGAAAATTCTGACCCTGAAAATTTGTTCACTATCAGTGTGCTCACTATGTTCTTGTTTTGCTATGTGCATATTCGTTACAAGCGTGTTTCACTATGTGTGTGTTAGACGGTTCTTAGTCTGATGTTGTTTGTGTAAGCAAAATACAATTGTAATTATAGTCTGACTTTGTTATGGTCTTACGTGAGGTAACATGCCATCGATGTAAAGCACTCAGAGTGTATAAATAAAGTTTCCTTATCATTACTTGGTCCAGTTGAAGATGGGCATTTCATTAAATAATCTTATCTATCGTCTTTATCTCCCCTCCTTCTTTTTTGTTTGTTACTCTCTTGTAACACCTCTAATCTTCGGCACTTATATGACCTCATTGTGTTGCAAGTGCCGTAAAACACTTACTAAAACAAAGCAATTAATAATCTTACCTGTTTTTAAGAAGGGTGGAACAATAAAATTTCAATAACAGCTTCTACTTACACATAAGAAAATTTATCGATGGCGATGGACATGTGCTTGGGCTGCTCCGTGCAGGAGTACATGTTCCGGTCATCCTCCGGCACCAGGTCCACGTCGTGGAATGTGACGCACTGGAAGTCGAAGAGCTTGACCGCCTCCCGGAATGCTGCATTCATGATGCGGCCTTTGTTGAAGGTGTCGTTGCCGAACTGGGGAGAGATGACAGTGACACGGTGCGTGAATGAGTGTTGTTGAGGTGAATAGTTAAATACGTAACTGGGGGGAGGGAGAGGGAGGG
>NW_004797281.1:1951877-1953444 GCF_000002075.1 Aplysia californica | reverse complement strand
TGTGTGTGTGTGTGTGTGTGTGTGTGTGTGCTTATGAGGAGTCTAAGAACAATCATATGAAATAAAGGGGACACAAAAATCAATCCGAGACGGACAGACAAAGATCCCTTTTATTGACAGCAATCATAATATCGAGTAAAATATTCTAGATTTTGTCTTATGCCATGATTTCCAGAGAAACATTGAAAGGGGGGGTATAGACTTGAAAAAAAAACCACACCAAAAAAACCAACAACCAACAAACGAATATTACAAATAGATTATTTCAGTAACGATTATGAATTATTTATTGGGAGTGACCGGTGTGATTGCTTTTGTTTCAGTAAGAGTTTTACGGCACTAAGCGACACAAACAGGCCATATTATTATTAATACAAAGTGAGAAGAAAGAGAGATAAGGCAGTATTATAATGTTATGTCTGATAGGAAATAAAGAGCAAACTACACAAGAAAGCCCTCCAACTATGCACACTTGTAAGATCGGACGCGAATGGAGTTTCGTGTTACGACGCGGTGGAATCAGGCGTTTGTCTGTTTTCGGGAACTTGAAGTTATTGGTATCATCTTAAAGCTTATTCCCTTGCCAATCTTTCGGTTAAAAAAAATACCCTTCTACCTTAAACATATATCAAGATATTTGATTTTGAAGGACGAGGTGACGCCTGGTTTCTGATGTAAAGTTAGCGAGGAAATGGTCGCCAAAGTTCGGTGACTTCTATAGTTTGAGTCCTTGGAAACGGCAAATTTACATTTTTTCTGCCTTTAGTCAACGCCTTTCTGTAAAATTCCAAAAATTTGAAAAAAACTGCCATACCGTTGGATAAATGCCAGTATCTACGATATTATTATTTTGACGAGTGCCTGATTTCACCACGATGCCTCACATTTTATATTCTCTGCACAATTCGTAGCATGATGCATTATTCATTTTCAAGCCTTATTGAAGAATCGAGAAGCAATGATATCTGATATTAACCCGGATTGGCGCGGCTTGGAAACACGATTCGTTTTCTCGAATTTTCAGGACAAATAAATGAGAGCCGAGATTGCTTTCTGACGCTGGCTGAATTTGAATCTCTGCAAGTCGGTCGACCTCGTCAGGACAAAATGAGTGAGAGGTAAGGTGTCAGCTTGGGTTTATTGAAAGAACGGCAGAAAGTGATGGCCCAAATTTTACTAATACTATCATGGCATCAGTACATCGAACTTGGTTTTTCTTTCGTTGTTGTTGCACCGGTTGTCCAGTGTTTTTTGTTTTATTTTTGTTTTTTTCGTTGTTGTTGCATCGCTTGTCCAGTGTTTTTTTTTTTTTCGTTTTTACGTTGCATCGGTTGTCTTGTGGTTAAGCTACTGGACTTGTCGTAATCATGAGATCGCGGATTCAGAGGTTCGAGGCTGTGCGTACGGTCCGATGTTGTACGTGTCCTTGGGAAATGTACTTTACACGAATTTTCCCATTGGCTTGGTCCTATCGGAGATAGATAGATAGATAGATAGATAGATAGATAGATAGATAGATAGATAGATAGATAGATAGATAGATAGATAGATAGATAGATAGATAGAT
>NW_004797281.1:1948089-1950490 GCF_000002075.1 Aplysia californica | reverse complement strand
TAGCCGGGTACCCATTCCCACCTGGGTGAAGTGAGGAAAATTCGTGTAAAGTGCCTTTCCCAAGGACACAACGTCGGGTCCCTGACGGGATTCGAACCCACGACCTTACGGTTGCGAGTCAGAGAGCCTAACCACTAGTTAAACACTTGTGGAATAGTGTGAGTTTTTCAGTCTTAGTAAGAGTTCTGCGTCCTTGTGCACTGACGCGTTATTTATTTGGAGGAAATTTTCTAAGACGCGAGCGCAATCACACAGCCACCCTGCCTCCTGCACATGTAATGGGATTGTGGCAGGAAATCAGGCAGTGTCCAACTGGGCGAAAGTAGGGATCACGCGACCAAAAAGAAAAAAAACATTTTTGCCACAACACGGTGACACTACAGCGTCAGATTGATTGTGCGGTCTCTTTATACTAAGTATTTAAAGGCGTAGATTTATAGTTAACTAAGAGTGTTACAAGCTATGTGACTGTAAGTGGGTTTTTATTGCATTCTATATTTTTTCTAGTGAACGCTTTGCCAGGCTTACTGAGGGACTAATTTTCTCATAGGAATGTGTTGTTTTTTTCATAGACATAATTGTGTACGTAATATTATTATTATATTTTACGTACACACATGTCCATTAATTCTTAAAATGTGATGTCTTTATGAATGTAATGTGCATTGGGTAATTTTTTTTATTTTTTTTAGAAAAATGGAAATGCGCAGCATAAATGTTATTTACCATTATATGATGATGATGATGATGATGATGATGATGATGATGATGATGATGATGATGATGATGATGATGATGATGATGATGATGTCGATGATGATGATGATGGTGATGATGATTATGATTATTATTATTATTATCATTATTATTACAAGGTCACACAAATACAGACATCGATAGCGTGTCAATTTTCAAATTTGGCTGGTTTAATGCAAACTGGCCGTAGGCAAAACCCGACAAAGGACCCCTCACCCTTTTGCACTCAACCCCAAAGCCCCACTCCACGTCGTTTTTCGAGGTCCCCAAATCCCGAAATGTCAGGGGTTGAGCCAAGCTAAAAATTCGTTAATTGAAGTTTATTCATCTGGGACTTTTATGCTGCCCCAGAAAAGAAAAGCACACTTATTCTTCTGGCACCGTGCATGCTGAAGGCCATGGGCCTTAGGTATTTAAAAAAAAAGTGTAATAGGTGTTCCGGGTTATATGATAGAGTTTTCGTCAAGTTTTGCAGTACTTGCAACACCATAAGGTCATCATATAAGAGTCGAAGATAAGAAGCGAAGAAGCGTTACTGGAGAGTAACATACAAAGCAACGAAGGAGGAGAGATAATGACGAAAGATGTTTGATAGGAAAGAAGGAGAAACCACACTAGAGCACCCGCCAACCACAAACAATTGTATACCCCTACACCCCCCCTCCCTAAAAACAACAACAACATCGTATCATTTTTTTCAGTAATTTTTAGTTGTGAGTAATCCTACCGAACTGACCATCAGGAAATGACAGCTTCATTGTGCAGAGGAATTATTGACCCCTGACCAGTGGTGGAGGGATAGCCGTTGGCTGGACGTCTGAGAGGAATGCCGAAACGATAGGCAGGGGTGGATCAAGGGGGGTTGGACAGAAGACATATAGATGTACTGGCGAGAGTATAATGTTGTGGGGAGGGAGAGGGAGAGAGGGAAAGAGGGAGAGAGAGGGAGAGAGGGAAAGAGGGAGGGAGAGAGGGAAAGAGGGAGGGAGAGAGGGAGGGAGAGCTATAGAGAGACAGAGACAGAGAGGCACGGAGAGATATGCACAGAGACAGAGAGAGGGAGAGGGAGAAAAGGAAGGCGGGAGAGAGAGAGAGAGAGAGAGAGAGAGAGAGAGAGAGAGAGAGAGAGAGAGATACTTAGACAAAAATGAGAGACAAATAAAAAACAGAACTTAAAATGTCGTGGTGATAAACAAATCATCACGGAATGGCAAACTGTCGTGGTGAAAGAATATTGTCGCGGACAGCGCCAAATGTCGTGGTGACAGTAAATGTTGTGGTGAGAGATGAGGTGAGAATAAAATGTCGCGGCGAGATGAGATTAACAGACAAGGAGGGAAAAATGCTGCACTCTAAAATACGTCTTGCTTCCAACCTAATAATTTATTTTTTTTTAGCGCAAAAAGTCCAGCTTCAGAGACCAGTTGCTGTTATATAGGGCTGCGATGTCTTTGACCGCGATCCAAATCGCCAATGGCGTCATTTGTAACTTTACTTATCATGTTGCTTTTTCGCCTTTTGTCTACGTTCTGTTTGGTTTTGTTGTTGTTGTTGCAGTTGCTTGTTTTTAAAAAATTGTTTTTTAATTATTTTACAAAAAAAAATATTTGGCGGGAGGGGGCTAGGGGCGGGAGGGATTGAGAGA
>NW_004797281.1:1943758-1945226 GCF_000002075.1 Aplysia californica | reverse complement strand
GCTTCTTCTTCTTCTTCTTCTTCTTCTTCTTCTTCTTCTTCTTCTTCTTCTTCTTCTTCTTCTTCTTCTTCTTCTTCTTCATCATCGATGATGATCCTTATTTTCTTGTTCTTATGATTCTTGTGTCTCGTCTCACCCTCCAGTGGAAATCGCCATTCCGCCATTCCCAGGAGACCCACGTACTTAAAAAAGAAGCGCACCTTCGTTATTCATACATAATATTTTCTCCATTCTGTTATCTCTATCTGGATCTTTCAAAAAAGGCAGGCAAAAGCATGCATACTACGAAACATTCAAATTCGTGTTGTGTATGTTGGTTCCACATGTCCGCGACACTGTTTGTATACGCATGTACCACTGAACTGTGAATGATGGCTGCACGTGTATCTTTGAACATGAATGCAATGAGAGCAATTCTGTGCAGATGCTGAATCCTTGTCAGTTGACGTTCTGGTATTCTAAATCCCGCCCAAATTTCCATCGTGGACTAATACAGTTTATCTCATTTTATCTCATTCTATCTTATCCTATCTTATCTCATCTCATCTTTCACCTCATCTCATCTCATCTCATCTCATCTCGCCTTGCCTTGCATTGTGCCTTGCATTGCCTCGCCTGTCCTTATCTTGCCGTACCTGCTGACCTTATCTATTTTATCTAATAATATCTAGCTTAAAGTTTTCTACTAATCAGACAGAATTGTCCGCTTCCTCTTAAATTGCCTCGTCGTGCCTTGTCTTGTCTTGCCTGCCCTTATCTTACCGTACCTGCTTGCCATATCTATTTTCATCTAATGATTTATTGCCTTAAGGTTTCTACTGATCGGACAAAAATGTCCGCTTCGCCCCTGAAGAGTTAACGGCCATCTAGAGCTGAGTGCAGCCGGACACACAGACAGCCAAATGGAGCCTTTGTCCATAGTCAGAAACTCATCTATCCCGCGTAGATCGACCCACGGCCGTATATTTTCCTCTACCCCAGAGTGTTGATTGCCTCAGCGACGCCTACACCACCTACCCAGCTAAGAAAGAAAACAAACATCCCAAAACAAACCAAATATCTAACCAACAAAAGAAATCTAGAGCCAGCTAGTTGTGAGCTGTTTTTGTTTGGCTGTTTTCCTCCTCCTTCGCTTCCTTCTTGTGTTTTTTTTTCGTTTTCGTTTTCTTGTTCTTTTTCTTTCTCTTCCCCTTCTCGTTGTTTTCCAGCCCCCTACTGATCCCCCCATTCCCGCATTTCTTTTTTTTCTCTCCTCTACCTTTCTTGTTCTGTCTTCTTCTCCTTCCTTTTCTCCTCTTCATCCTCTATTCCCCCTCCCCCTCCTGTGCCTCTTTCTTATTGTTCATGCATTATTGTTCTCCTCATCCTTCCGTCTCTCTTCACCCCTCCAGTGGAAAGGAATCCACATGCCCACCAGGTCATCGCCCCTTGTCCCCCCTCTCCCTCGCCCCCTTCTCTTCGCCCCCCC
>NW_004797281.1:1939601-1943103 GCF_000002075.1 Aplysia californica | reverse complement strand
CCCCACACAAGCAAACTACAAAAACAGCTAAACAAAAACAAGCACACACAACCCCCCCCTCCCCCCACGCAAAAAAAAGAAACCAAACAAAAACTACTAAACGTCGATCAAACAAATCCGAGCAAGCTATTCATAATATTATGCTGGTTTTGCAGCGGTCCTTTTTGTTTTCTTTTCATCCGCTTAATACCTTTTTGTCTCAGACAAAACCCAAGGGCTTGTCGAACAAAGCTTCCATCCTATAGAACTGGAGAAGTTTAACACACTTTTTGATGCAGTTAAGATCATTTTGAGAGTGGGTTCGTTATTGTTCGCTCCTCCCCCTCCCCGATTTTCCCAGTATCGCCCCCACCCCTCCCCCGGCCCAGTCTAATTTAGGATCTCCGAGACAACATAAACATAATGTAATATCTCTACCGTCCTAATAGAGTTTGGGTTTGAGTAAAGAGAAGCAAACCGATAAGATAGAGGTCACTTACTACATAGAAATAGCAAGATAGACAGTGGGAAAGAAAGTAGTAGGACCTACCAGTGGCATCTTCGTTTTTGTTTTGTATCAGTTATAGTCAGAGTTCAACTGCATCCCAAATAAATCACATAAGCGCAAAAGATCAGCGGTGATACAAGAGAGTAACATTCAAAGAAAAGAAGGAGGAGAGATTATAAAGACATTAGACGTTTGAAAGGAAAGAAGGAGCAAGCCACACCAGAACACCCGTCGTCCACCCACTCACGAAATTAGCAAGATAGACAGAGGGAAAGAAAGATGTAGTACCAGCAAGTGGCATGCTATTTGCTTTTTTGTTTTTGTTTGTTTTCATAATGGGCAGGTGGTTTGATTAAAAACTGACCCCTCCCACCCCCCCCCAAAAAAAACCCAACAACAACCCCCAAACAACAACAACAACCCCAAGCAACAACAACAAAACAACAAACCAAACAAAGAACAAACAAACATCCCCCTCCCAAAAAACCCCCCACAAGCAAAGACAAACAAAACAACCCAACAACATCAACAAACAAACCCCAAAACAAACAAACATACACACGCTCACAGAGTATTAAAGTCAAGCTTCTGAGCCCAAACAAAGACGACACACCAACCTCACATTTTCTCTCTCTTCGTACTCAAAGAAATAAAATAGGAAGACTTGCTCTTCCTCGTCAGTCAAGTCTCTTCGTGACGAACGACCAAACACACTCACAGAAATAAAAACCGCCACCACCAGGATCAAAACGAAACAAAGAATCAGAACAACATCACTGTATCCCTACCCCCACCCCCTCCCCCCTTTTCAAACAAGAAATATAACAATTTCTTTAAACTACCCACGACAATTCACGATTTCGAGAAACTCAATGCCAATTTTTCTTTGCTAATCTAATATCTGGGCCGCAATAGAAACCTGCCTCAGTTTTTCGCCCCCTAACCACCCCCCCCTCCCCCCCTTGCTCCTCCTTTTTCAACTCCACCTCCTTCTCCTCCTCCTCTTCTTCTTCTTCTTCTTCTTCTTCTTCTTCTTCTTCTTCTTCTACTTCTTCTTCTTCTTCTTCTTCTTCTTCTTCTTCTTCTTCTTCTTCTTCTTCTTTTCATTACAATGGAACCCGCAGGGTAACGAGACCGACAAATCCACCATTTCGCATCGCATTTCGGTAACATGATATGATTACAACAAACTAAAAAGGAAAGATCTAGAAAGATATTAACATTCCGATTCTTTCTGCCCCTGATATTTGATGCAAAAGACATTCACATAGCAGCGCTGTTTTGGAAAAGAAAAAGAAAAGACATGAGACGTAATAAGAACGGTAGCCGTTCAAAGCCAATAAAAAGACACAAAACTGTCTATAACGTTGATTACCTCGCTTAAACACCCCCCCTCCCCCTCCCCGCCATCCCCATCTTTCCAGCATTTCACGGAAAGCGAATTAATCTAAAAAGCAGAAGCGCCGAATTTGTTACTTGATTGTACGCTTCGAATTACAACGTCCATCCATTTTGCCCTTCCGAAATGAGAGCGCTGCCAATCTAAATAACAGGACAAAGGGAATTAAATCTAGCACACACTACGGGTGGCCTTAATGAACACGTCGAATTTTACTGTGAAGAAAAGTAGTGAAAAGTTTGTGGAAAAATACTGGGGGCCGATTACTAGAGAACGGCACTCCGTTAAACATCTGGACCTTCGTGTTTTTTTTTACATTTAAAGAGGCCAGGAAAGATTTGCAAAACAAATAACCAGACCAAAAAAAAAAAAAAAAAGAAACAAAATAGAAACAAAACAAGTAACCCACGAGGAACAATAAAATATCACAAACACACCATCCCTGGTTGCCATAACGCACATATATATTCTTTTCTAGGAGTAGCTTTAGTAAGAGGTTGTTTCTTTACGGCCCTTGCTTCAGAATCAAGTCATAGTGCCGAAGATTACAGGTGTCACAAGCAATTGAAACCGTAAAAAGAGAAGGAGCAGGAGAGATAAGGACGATAAAATCGATTTTAATGTTTCATAGGAAAGAAAGAGCAAACAATACCCGAGCACCCGCCAACCAACCCCCTGATTCTTTTTCGCTGAGGTTCTCTTGTCACGTTCAAGGACACACCACTGGCGTCAGTGACGTAACAATTTGCAACCTCACCATCACACTCAGATGGCGTTAGTTCGATTACGGAGTGGGGACATTTCTTATAATGAGTATCTCGCTCTGCCTGTCTGTTGGGACTCTGTATCCTACTCAGTCCATGCTGTCCCTGATAGACATGCTCAAAGAAGCCCACCATCTAAATGATCTGCACTGTGTAGATGGGTTGGTTTAGTTTTGGTAAGAGTTTTACGGCACTTGCAACACAATAAGGTCATATAAGTGCCGAAGAATAGATTAGGTGTTACAAGAGAGTATGAAACACATAAAAGATGGAGGTGAGATAAGGACGACAGATGTTTGATAGGAAAGAAGGAGCAAACCACACCAGAGCACCCGTCAACCGCCCACTTCGTAAAACGTAGCAATTGCAATAGCGGACATGCCGCAAGTGCCCACCCACCCAAAAGCTGTGTCATTGACATGGCCAAATACTGCTTGAGCTCCTGGCCCAGTTGTTGAGAAGTTACGTACAAAAGAAAAGACGCACACTTTCCTTATTTTTTCTCCCATCTCTCTTTCTGTGCTTGTTCGTCCCTGTGTCTGACTCTCTCTCTCTCTCTCTCTCTCTCTCTCTCTCTCTCTCTCTCTCTCTCTCTCATTCTGTCTGTCTCTCTGTCTATCTCTCCCTCTCTGTCTCGCTCTCTCTCTCTCTCAGTATTTCTCTCTGTCTCGTCATGAAAAAAACCCCCCAACCCACACACACACATCTACACACATAGATTTACTCACATACACATGAGCGTGCATGCACATGAGCGTGTATGCACACATACATACATATACCCACATATAAACACACACATACACACACATACACACACACTCACACACACACACACACTCACACACACAC
>NW_004797281.1:1935556-1936573 GCF_000002075.1 Aplysia californica | reverse complement strand
CCCTGATCTTCTGGTAGGAAAGATCTACACCTAGCCTTCTCGGACAAGGGCGAAAAATCTCGGAGGGCCCATGTGCAAGTTGCGCACGTTAAAGATTCCTTGGTGGTCTAAAATCGATAAGAGTAGGCTTCGGCCGCCACCCGGGCAAAATTCGAAATTTCCTACCAATTGAAAATATTAGGTGTGTCCCGCGCGCTCATATGACCTATGCAGTTGCGAGCGCCGTAAAACACTTTACAAAAAAAACAAAAACAAAAAAACCCCCACACAAGTATAACCCACGTCAGCTCCTGTGTGCCCGTGCGAAAAACAAAGTATCAGTTGAACCGTGCGTCAGTTACTTGATACTTGTTACTTGTGACCTGGGTAACAACGTCATTGCACACCGGACAGGTCCAAAAGTGCTTAGTTTCTCTCAGCACTACAGCCCGCAAGGTATCCATACTAATGTTCCAGTGGCTGTCTGATTATGGCGACGTCTGTCCTTTCCAGATGATTGTTCCTTTCTTTCCTCTCCTCACTACGCCCCCATTTCCCGTGTGTGCCTAAAACGGTTTGTGGCGACTTGATCTTGCACGCAATAGATACCAGATCGATTCCGGTGAATGGAAAACATTTCTAGAATAAATTATATCAATTTATGTCTTTCTTCTGGAATGCAGAGCACCGCACAGCCCAGGTGGACCCTGATAGGCGGGGTAGAAGAGGCTCATCTCACGGATGATCTCGTTCATTTTTAGTTTTAGTAAGAGCTTTACGGCACTTGTAACACAAATGGGTCATACAATAGGCCTTGTGTGATGAAGTATAAAGCTCAGTGATCATATTTTATAATCGATGTAAAGCGCCCAGAGCTGATAATCGTATGGGATAAAACGGTAGGGCCTATATGAATGGAGTCTATTATTATTATTATTATTATTGTTACTATTATTATTATTATTATTATTATTATTCTCATTATTATTATTATTATTCTCATTATTATTATTATTATTATTATTATTATTATTATTA
>NW_004797281.1:1933874-1935456 GCF_000002075.1 Aplysia californica | reverse complement strand
ATTACTATTAAAGAAGAGCCAAAGATTACTGGTTTTATTAGAGAATAACATACAAAGAAAAACAAAGGAAGGAGGATCGAGAGATCGGGACAATAGATATAATAATTTGAAAGCAAACCACAAGTAAACCACACTAGAGCACCCGCCAACCAACCAACCACACGGAAGACCTAAAACGTGTCGATTGCGGAGTAAAACAATAATTTTGATCACGATCTGCGGTCCACACTTCCAAATCCGACACCACCATCCTCTCACAGCGACATTACTCCACTTAAGGACCGCACTTCCCACACCAGACTCAAGCCGGGGCTTTTACAAACTCACCAGCAACAACATCACATTATGGCAACAACAACAACAACAGCAACAATATCATTTACAACTACAACAACATCATTATTTAAAACAACAACAATAACATCATTTACAACAACAACAACATCATTATTTTCAACAACAACAACAACAACAACAACAACAACAACAACAACAACAACAACAACAACAACAACAACATCATTTACAACAACAACAACAACATCATTTACAACTACAACCACATCATTATTTACAACAACAACAAAAACAACAACAACAGCAACAACAACAACAACAGCAACAACAACAACATCATTTACAACAACAACATCATTATTTACAACAACAACAACAACTACAATAACAACAACAAAAAACAACAACAACATCATCATTTACAACAACAACAATAACTACAACAACAACAGCAACACCATAATTTACAACAACAACAACATCATTATTTACAGCTACAACAACAACAAAATCATTTACAAAAACAACATAATTATTTACAACAACAACAACATCATTATTTACAACAACAACAACAACATCATTTACAAAAACATCATTTACAACAACAACAACTTCATTATTTACAATAACAACAATAACAACAACAACAACAACAACAACAACAACATTTACAAAAACATCATTCACAACAACAACATCCTCATCATTTACAACAACAACGACATTAATGAAGCCACACAGGGGCTCCTCGTCATTCTCTGATCCCCAGTAGACCAGGATATCTCCATGCCAACGGCTCAAAAACGTTAATTTCGTGTTCTTTTTTTTTTTTCACCGCGCCTAAAAAATCTTTACGCTGCGACTTCACAGCAAATGAGTCCGTAGAAAGCGGCCCGTATTAGAAAATAATAATAATAATGAAAACAAACATAATTTAAAAAAAACCAAACAACAACAAACAAACAAATGTTAAGCATAACGACCTCCTCCCTCCGAACCCCCCCCCCAACAACAAACACAGAAACAAACAAAAAAGAAAAAGAAAAAGAGGTGAAGAATGGGCTCGGGATGAGTGAGACATTAAAAATGCAACAAGAAGAAGGAGAGTGCGCGGAGTCCACAACAGGTCGTTGCGACAAAAGGGTCACAAGAACAAGATGGAATAAGATCGGACGAATGGTTTTGCGTCTTCCCCCCCAAAAAACCCCCCACTACACCCTTTTCTCTCTCTCTCATTATTATGTTTTCCAATAAATAACCCATTTCAACGTCTCTTTTACCC
>NW_004797281.1:1928782-1931239 GCF_000002075.1 Aplysia californica | reverse complement strand
GAAAGGGGGTGGGGCGTTGGAAGGAAAAGGGAGGGAGGGCGTTGGAAGGAAGGGGGCGTTGGAAGGGAAGGGGAAGGGGAGGGAGCGGGTGTGGACTATGATAGCGATCTTAACTCACAAGGATCTATGTACAGGAGTCCAGCTTTTAATTAAATGCCCCTGATGTACAATGAACACGGCTGTAAGGTAACATCTCAGATGGCTGGTCCTGTGTAGTTTTAGTCTTTGTGTAAGAGTTTTATATAACGGCACTTGCAACACAAGTAGGGCATACTGTATAAGACCAGATTAGAGATGTTACAAGAGAGTAACGTGCAAAAAAGGAGGAGAAGTAAGGAAGATAGGTGTTTAATAGGAACGAAGAAGCAAACCAATCCAAAGCACCAACCAACCACCCACTCACTATAGTTAAATAGTTTTCCCCCTGCACGCAAAAGACTGGTGTTCGATTTTGACTTGAGAAATGTATTTAACTGAGTCTCCATCTTTCTGCAGGGAAATATTCGGCACGGTCCTGGTAAGCCAAGATAATCGGAGCCGCGTGGTTTGGGGGGGGGGGGTAATTTTGATAAATATTAAAGCGACATAACGTTATACAAGAATGCAACAACAATGGTCATCATGTTGATATCCCCAAATGATCTACAAGAAAACCAATGCCTCTTGTGAGTTCTCTTTAGTTTTAGTGGCAATTTTACTGCATTAACAACACAAATAAGTCTCATAAGTGCCCCTGATCTGTTACTAAAGAGTAACATACCTCCATAAAAAAGACTGATGGTAGATACGGACGATATAATTTGACAGGAAAGAAGGAACAAACCCCACCACAGCACCGGCCAACCACCCATATCTCTGGAAATCAAATTCTCGTGGTTGTAAATAATGCCCCCCCCCCACCTTTCCACGTTGATGTTTAAAATAGAACCTGCCAGCCATCACCAACATGGGCTAAATATGAAACTGTACGACAATCAATCAGAACGAGGCGGACATACAATACTAATACAGATGTATAATAATAAAAATAAATTTCCTCACACGCGGAATCGAACTAACGTCATTTGCGCGCGAGTCAAACAGCCTATCTATTACATCACAGACACACCAGAAAAGAGACCCAATCTTGGTCGTCGAACACCGCGACAGTTCTCTCTTAACTTATTGCCCCCCCCACCCCATACACACACCCTTTACCAGTCATCCTGTCAGGGATAATTAATTCTGTTATACCCTAAAAGGGCAGGATACCATGAGGGCGAATCTCTCTGGCTGATAAACTGACTCGGGGAATCGATAACCGAGGCTGAATATTGTCCGCGGATCGAGCAATCCGCGGAACTAGATAAGGTTCCGTCAGATAGTTTACAGGAATGCACGGTACTGTAAAACTCTCTTGTTCCATCTCTACACAGCAGCAGGCGTGGACAGGACAGCGTTTCAACATGGCGTTTTATTTTGTTTTAGTAAGCGTTTTATATAACGGCACTTGCAACACAATTAAGTCTTATAAGTGTCATTAAATAAAGGTGATACCAAACACAAAAAAGAAGTGGAGAAATAACGACTATTGCTGTTTGATAGGAAAGAATTAAAGAGCAAACCACACCAGATCACCCGCCAGCCACCCACTTTCAACACGACGAAATAAAAAAAAAAATATTGTTTTGGCGCTAATTTTGTGATACCCCACCCCCTAACAACAACAACAACAAAACAACAACAACCAAAAAACCCCCTTAAAAAAACAGCAACAGTTTAGAGGTACAATATATGGGATGATGCACAGAAGACTCTCGATATTCTCGAAAGTCTATCAGAGATTTTGCAATGGTCAAAACTGTTCACTCCCCCACAGTCTGGAAATACATACAGGTTATTGATTTAAAAAAAGACGAAGTACTATTTGAAAACTTCCGTGAATGTTACGGGACAGGGACCTACCCCGGACCCCCCCCCCCTTCTCTCTCTCACTAAATCTCAATGTATTGTCTTTATTATCCATCCATCCATCCATCCATCCATCCATCCATCCATCCATCCATCCATCCATCCATCTAATGTATATTACTTACATCATACACACAATGCATAGAGGATTATGTATTATAACAATATGAATTAACATAATAAACATAAAGATAATATGTCTTAAAATGTGGAAAAATAGAGGTCTAATGGAGGTTTATTTCTCCCCAAAGCTCATCCTTCGTCCCCTAAGACTTAAAGACCCCGGTGCCTCGTGCCTCGTGCGTTCTTGCAACGTGTATCGCGTTTCGTTTCTGGCGTCGTTCGCGGAGACATTTCGGGGTATCGTCATCCCGGTGCCTCTGAAAGCTCCACTATCGCCGCATGAGGAGAGGAGAGGAGGAGTTCACGAACCGAGACGGGGGCAGAGTGGTTTCTGTTTTTGTTTCGTTTAAGTAAAATGAAGCACATCGACACAAAAAACAACCC
>NW_004797281.1:1925798-1927525 GCF_000002075.1 Aplysia californica | reverse complement strand
GTCTGTCTGTCTGTCTGTCTGTCTGTCTGTCTGTCTGTCTGTCTGTCTGTCTGTCCCCACGTTATGTTACCACGGTCAGATCCCGTGCTGACACTGATTAAGAGATTGACTGACTGCATCTTCAGTTACTGTGACATGCATGGCAACCAAAAACAGAACAGATGTAAACCCCCCCCAACAAAACCCCCCAACAACAACAGCTGGAGGACCTAATAAAACAGAGGTGAGAAAAAGCAAAGAACTGACTGCAACAGAAGTATAACGAAAGAAATAGGGACTGGGAAAAAAACACCACACAGTAAAGAAAGAAAATAGAGGAAATAGAGACAGGAAAAAAAGTATGTCCCAGTAATAACGAAACTCTCACTACTTTGAAATTTTTGTCCACTGGAAATTGGAAATGCCATTTCTGGAAAATGAAGCGTTTGATCCCATTCCTATCAATCAGGCATGCGGAATAGGGCACAGAGCGCGCGGCAAAAAGTAAACAGCCACATCTGAAAGACAGGAGAGCGCCGAGTGAAGCAAACTGGAAGTAAAAACTGAACATTGAACGGGCGCACTTGGCCTCTGGCGGGCAGTGCACAACAAGGTCGCGATGCCACAAGGAACTGAAGTGGGGAGATTGGATTGAGTTGACCCGGGAAACTTTGGACCTGTTGTCATTGACCGAAGGGGGCGGAACACGTGCATGAGGCAGAAGGTGAACTCATAATAACGGGCTTTAGTCTTAGTTAGGTTTTACGGCGCTCGCAACTGCATAAGGTCGTATGACAGCCAAGGGGTGGATATCAACAGAGAAGTCCAAGCGGGGAATCAGGCTTACTCTGCTCACCTCTCTAGCCTCAACTGCACAAAGTCTGCTTCGACTATCAAGGCGCCCTGAAATTAGCAGTTCACAAGAGAGTGACAAACATACAACAGAAGAAGAGGAAAATAATGATAGTAAAGATGGGGAAAAGAAAACGCAGCAGTTCCCCCTATGTTTTTCCGGCACAGTATGAGTATGACATTAATAAATCAGCCCATTTACAATTCTACCGTGCATAAGAACATGTTCATACCCCCCCCCCCCCCTTTGGGAATGGCCTAAAGACACTTCAGTCAGTAGTACTGCTTCGGTGGGGGGGACATCTGGAAAGCAAGCATTACATCTTCAGCTCTGTTCTTTTTTTTGTGTAGGAGTAAACAGAAGGGTAATGACACCAATAATGGTCATCATTTTCTTCTGGGGAAAAAGCAGGATGGACAGATAAGATTAAGAGATAAAGAAAGTGGAAGACAAAAAGAAATGGAACCTTCATATTACAAGCAAGTAACACCACGAGCATAATGCTTGGCTACGTTTAAAGTTAAAGAAATAAACCGTGCAAAGATCTCGCGATCACACGCACGCATGAAAAATAATCGAAAAACGTCATCTCCGGCAGTGCCTTCCGGTGCCTCCTAGAGCAAAGTGAGCGTTCACAATAAATGACAAATCTGACCCCCTACAGATGGGTCAAATTGAAGTCTTTTTTTACCAAAGGAGTGAGAGTGAGAGGGTATTCATCAGCTCCATTATCTTTTCTTTTTCCCATAATGTAAAATATCTTAAGTAGGGTCTATTTCGTGGCAGACTTATTTTACAGAAATAAAGACATGTTTTAAACAATATACAATAATAATAATGATGATGATAACAATAAAAACAACAACAACAACAATAATAATAATAATAATAATAA
>NW_004797281.1:1920452-1923737 GCF_000002075.1 Aplysia californica | reverse complement strand
ACTTACAAACAGACACGCACACAATATATATCTATATATTATACATATTATAATATATATACTCACACACGTTAACTCACGCACAAACATACACAAGCTATGACGCTTCGATGGCTCTAGCTTTTATAAGGAGACGAAAGATATATCAATATCAAGGTGCTGAAAGAGTAGGTGAAAAAGTGGTCCTGCATTTCACGAAAAAGTTGTTCACTACATTTCCCAAGCTGAGAGCTTACTTTCACTATCTCCCATCTCCGACTTTTGGCTGTTTTGTCACTGCTGTTTCTACGCTCTGATGAAAAAAGAATCCAAATAACTTCCCCTTTAGCAGAAAATTATTATGCTTAAAGCCCGTGTTTCGTAATGCATATTTCAGTTTCATTTTGTAGTCACTCCAATTTTCGTGTTAGGAATTCAGTGGCTTCACCGGATTTATATCAAACCGTGAAAATGAAATTAGAACAAGATAACAAAACTAAGCTCGCAATACTTTGACAGTCGCTGTGAACTAGTTTGTACGTTGCACATTTAACTTTCAGTATGCAGAAGACCATTCCTTCTTTGTACGCATCCCTATTTTATCATTCAAGTTTTCAGCATCGTAAACTTCCCTATATCTCCGTTCCCATTAAGACTACGTTTCTGTCAGTTTAATAAAATAAGCACTAAATTGAGCAGAAATGAATGTTCCAAGCAATAAACATTACAGTTTGATAAGAGATACCAAGGAGGATTGGTGGGGTTTGGTAGATTTTTGCTACGACCTTAACACCAAGCGATGCTACTGTGAACCAGTTGAACTGGCGCGCCGTATACTGAGAATTAAAGACACCCCAAACCCATGCAATTTCGCCAGTCTATGACGGTAGCTACTGCTCTCTTCCAACTCATCTGCTCTACTCCTTTATGTCGGTCGGCGGACCAATTCGCACTCTGGGTGAAGGGATCACAGAAGTAATTTTTTCTAGAACCCCCGCCCGAAGTAATTTTTTCTAGGACTCCCGCGGAGCCCGCTGAAGAATTAAACTGTTGGGAGAACTTTACGGGCGCCAAGGGCAAGGCCGACTAACTTAAGCTGCTGATTAAGGACACTTTTTTGGTGGATCTGTTATTCTACGAGGTACTCGCTTTCAGAAACCTTCCTCCGGAGTGTTTTTATTTAGCTTACTTTTGGCACAATTGTACAGTGGCGCATGACAACAATATTTTTATTTCGTATTCTTTTGACACTCTGCAGCCTCTGAGAACTTTCAACCATGGAATTCCCATGGAAATATCGCTTTTGAACATGCTTTCTGAGAGTGAGACATAGGTTGTCCTTAACGGCACCAACCGGGTTTTGCAGGGGATACGATAAGTGTGTCCAAAAGGCAAAATAGAATACCATGTTATATAAATAAAAAATATTATTTATACGTAACATACAGGTATAGTTAGTTTTAGTTTTAGTAGAAATTTTACGGCTCTCGCAACTGCATAAGGTCATATGAGCGCCAGAAGATTAGAGGTGTTACAAGAGAGTAACATACATACAAAAGAAGAAGGGGAAATAAGGACGATAGATGTTTTATAGGAAAGAAGAAGCAAACCACACCAGAGCACCCGCCAACCACCCAGCATATATAGTTAAAAAAACAAAAAACAAACTACAACAAGAACAAGAACAACAAGAAGAAAAGGAACAACAGCAGTTCCTTATAACCCGAAAGAGCTCCCCGATTCAAACTAAGATTAGTAAAAAGCCACTCGCATAGCATGAACCCTTGGTGGGCTGTGAGATGCCACCGCGCCCTAATTGGTCTATCGAACTATCGGGTGCTTGTGAGTAGAAGGACAGACTGGCTTAGAGAGACTTGGGACGTCTGCCCCAACCCCGAGATGGCACTGAGTTTTCTTGTTTGTTTTTAAAAGTTTTAGTACGAGTGTCACGACACTACAAATACAGTTTTTGGGACACCTGGATAGACATAATGGTCTTGAACATCTAGCTCTCACTGGCAAAATTGAGGGCAAGCGAGGCAGGGGTAGGTCCAGAACAACAGATTTAGAGAACCTAAACAAAAGGGTAACAGGGAAAGATCAGGGAAACGGAGCTTTTTTGAGAGCATTCGAGCAAAGCAATGAATGGAAAACCATGATCGTCGATGTCTGTCGCAGATCTGGCACTGGATGATGATGATCACGACACTTGCAACACAAATAAGCTATAGAAGTAACAACCCATTTGAGAAGTTACTCGAGAGAAACATGCAAAGAAAAAAAAGAAGAAAAAGGCATACGCACGATAGATGTGGGATAAGAAAGAAGGAGCAAGCTATAGCAGAGAAAACGTCAACCACTCGCTGAGTTAAAAGAAAAGTTCAGAATACAGAGACATTTTTCGAGAACAATCTTGTGTCTTCGTACTTATTTTTGAACGACATAATTCTAAGAGTTTTCCTCGACCATCGAAGATATTTGGATATCAGTTTAGAAGGAGGGTCACTTCGACTATGCTTGTAGAGGCCAACCCGGACTAAGAGCAGGGATACAACGTCACAGTAGACACACGTCAGAAATTCTCGAGAAAAACCGTTTCTACACAGGAAATCAAACTCGTGTCTTTGGCGTGCGACAACGACGACAACGCGCCTAACCACTACACTACGGAAACCACTTCATTTTAATGGGGATAAACGTGGAAAAGGCTGACCATTCTTTACAAGTATTACAAGAGGGCGCGGTACATTTTACAGTAGATATCCCACCTTCCTTTGTCTGTCTGGTCTCCCGTTATTCTTAAACAGCGACATTTTTTAGTTTTAGTAAGAGTTTTAAGGCACTTGCAACACAATAAGGTCATATAAGTGCCGAAGATTAGAAGTGTTACAAGAGAGTAACAAACGCAAAAAAGAAGGAGATAAAGACGATAGATGTTTGATAGGAAAGAAGGAGCAAGAAGCAAATCATCCGCCAACCACCCACTCTTAATCAGGGACTCCATGGTCTCTTTCAGACTAAAAATTTCCTCCCCCAGCCGGCAGTGCCTTCCGCTCGGAAAGTTGATACGCCTTAAAGAAATAAATTCATGAACGGACCTTCAGGGATTCGTGTCGTTAATATTGACTTAGCAGTATTCGATAGTCACTACACACAGTCAATACCGACAGATATCGATATCTTCCTCAGCATTGCTGCCCCTTCCGTGAAGACAATCTCAAGCAAATACTGCAAGAAGAAGAAAAAGTGACTCTCTCTCTCTCTCTCTCTCTATCTCTCTCTCTCTCTCTCTCTCTCTCTCTCTCT
>NW_004797281.1:1918546-1919757 GCF_000002075.1 Aplysia californica | reverse complement strand
GGGGAGAGATAACAGGGGGTATAAGAGGTTGGGGGTGGGGTACGGAGCGGACAGCTCGGCCTTGGTGAAAGACAGGACAGAACAGAACAGAACATAACATAACAGAACAGGACAGGACAGAACACTTCCAACGCCCCCGGGTCTGTGAGTAGACACAAGTAATTGCGGTATCGACGTTCTCAGGGACCCAAGCCACAGTATTAGAGGAAGAGGCTTTGTGACATTTCAAGAAAACATTGGTCTCTCTCTCTCTCTCTCTCTCTCTCTCTCTCTCTCTCTCTCTCTCTCTCTCTCTCTCTCTCTTTCTCTCCATTACTGGCAGCTGAGAAAGAAATATACAGCCAATGGGTAATTTACAGATTCATTGTCAACTTTCCAAACAGACACATAAACGAGCGTGCTACTCGATTAAACAACATCTCATTGAGGAAGGGAACTGATGTCTTCTGCGTGGAAGAAGGGAGAAATCATTAGACTGCCCACGCCCGCAGTCACTTTTCTGACTCGTTCTGTCATTTAGGAAGAGGGGCGCTTTGATCTTGCCTGTCGGGACCAACTGAAGCTGAGAGGGACAAACGTTCCTGCAGACAGGAGGACAATGCAAGGTGTTAAAAAGACAACACCTCACGAGAATCGAACTCGCGCCATTTGCGGGCGACAGCGAAGTGCCTCACCGCTACATCACAGATACTGATGACTGTCAACAATTGAGATTTGTTTTTAGTATGCCTTTGTGTTCCCATTAGCCTCATGTTTTATTACTCAAGTTATTTTACCAACAGAAGTTGTTTTGAGGGTTTTTAAAAATAAAATTTGTGTCATCATGTATAGTTGATCCAGCTATTCGTTTAATTAAGTACATTTGTTGGCCTGTTTTGCGTTGTGTTTAAAGCGAAAAAAATTGATTTTAGTCACTTTTAAAAAACCAGTTTCATTTTTTAGGCATTCAGAAATGATGAAAAAACTATAGTTTTAATGTGTGAATATGTTTTGGTCAAACATTGCTGTTTTCCCCACTTGATCAGCTGGAAGCGATATGGGCGGACGTTTTGCCCTTTCCCCAGGCGCACGGCCATAATCACCTCTTGTTATTTATTGCTTGCCCTATTCAGAGAAGTTATGTCATTACAAAGAGTGGATTAAGCCAGTGAAAAGGGAAAGGGAGTTTAACTTTTACCCCAACTACTCTCTCTCTCTCTCTCTCTCTCTCT
>NW_004797281.1:1916285-1917979 GCF_000002075.1 Aplysia californica | reverse complement strand
CCCCCAAAAAAAAAGTCGTAACTGCGGGTCGATAACAACTGAAATTTCGATGTCAGCTGGTGGTTATGGTCGCTGAGCATTATTTGTATTATTATCGCCTATTTTTAGAACGTTTGTTTTGACCAGTTAGAAAACACGAGTTTATAGTGATTGATAATTAATGATTCATCTCTTAGAACCCGTTTCCGTTTACATTTCTGGCATGACAATAACAGCCCATCCGTGCAATTTCTTGTGCACTTTACAACTTTCTGGAATTCACATTTTTCTTCGGAGAGTGTGATTGGACGGCATCACGACTTGTAGATAATATATGTGAGGCAGCGTGATAGAATCAGGCTCTCGTCAATTTTTCGGCATATTGAGTTCTTGGTATCATCTTAAAACGTGTTCATTTGACTTTATTTGGATGAACAAAATATCCATTTATCTTGAATACAAGTCGAGATATTTGCAAAAGAAGGAGGCGGGGGTCAGTTGTTTTCAGAGGTAAGATTACTGAGAAAATCGCCACCAAAGATTAGTTATTTCCTTAGCTTAAGAGTCCGTGGTAACTGAAGATTTACTTTTTGTGCCTTTAATCAACGTTTTTCGGAACAATCCACACAGAAATGAGTTCTTTAATGAACATAAAAGGTGTTGAGCCAAAAAACAAAAAAGTTATAAAAATTCACAAACCTGCGGAAAAATGCAAGTTTCTTCACTTTGATTATTTTGACGAGAGCCTGATTCCACCACGCTGCCTCACATACGTTACTTTAATTTCAACAGTTATTTTTGTCCATTTGTCTTACTTTTACCTAGCACTAAGCGTTCACATTCTTCAGAGCGGGTGGTTGGAAGGCGCCAATGTTCACAAGTCCTACTTCTTTTCTTTCACTTTGTTGTTTCTGTCTGTCTTCCTTTATCTCTTCCCGAAATAACCATTACCGTGTCCCTGTACTCTTTACTCAAACAAACAAACGAACAAAGAAAGAAACAAACCAACAAAACATTCTCTCGAGCCCAGCTTTTGATGAAAATAACGACCAAAAAAAACCTACACTCTTAGCAAAGCTTACTTCGTGGGGGGTTTGGGGGAGACACTGGCAGACCTTATTTCTTTCATTTCCTCCAACGTTTCTATTTATTGTCTTACTTTTGCCCTGCACCACGTAACTGATTTTGCGCCAAAGTATTTCACTTTACTCAAACGAAATAGGATCAAACTAGTGAAGCTTGCTACGGAGGAAATTGCCCGAGAGAAACAAGCTGCGAGCGCAGCCGGGCCACACACGCTCGGAACTCGCTCTGGCATTTATTGTATGATGCTGTGCTGAACAGGAAAAAAGAGAGTTATTGGTTAGAAAATGGTGACACGGTATAGGTTTAAAGCATCTACCAACACTATAGGGTTATTTTCATTTAAGAGGGGGACCTCCGAGCTTAACGTCTATCTCCGAAAGGACCAAGCCAAATAGGAAACTCGCGTAAAATACCCTTCCCAAGGACAAAACGTCGGACCGAGCTGAGGCTCGAAGCTCAGAACCCTTAAACTCACGATTACGGGTCCGGTAGCCTAAACACTAATGTGTATATGTATTCTTTTTCTTCTTCCTCGTTCTCGATGACAGCAGCTAGACAGTCAGTCCGATGTCGCGCACAAACTGTGCAGTCCGCATGTATATGCCAATATATACATATGCATATATATA
>NW_004797281.1:1913736-1915989 GCF_000002075.1 Aplysia californica | reverse complement strand
GAGGTGAACAACTTGTGTTTCGCGCGCTCATATGACCTTAGCAGTTGCGAGCGCCGTAAAACCTTATACTACTACTACTACTACTAAATATAATTATGCACATACATACATACACAAAATCTAATCTTACACTTTTTTCTCAATATGTATATTATATACACATTCACAAACACACCTCATGCATGCAAACATCCAGTGAAAAGCAATTCCGTCATCCAAACCCTTTTTTCCCCACCCAAAGACAATGCAATGAGATAGAGGCTAACGAAAACGCCGGCAGAAGGGCGAATATGTACGTGTAATTACCAGACACCCAATGCCCTTCAAACACGGCGACTTTGCCCCCAGACCCTTTGTTCCCTGTGCAATTCCACCAAGCCATTGTATAGAGGCTAATCAGCCCATCGCTGGCCGGCCCAGCCAACGCACATTGGCCCACACGAACCAGCGGCGCCTGGCCGCCCAACCCACAGAACTGGAAGCAGGGACAGAGGGCGCGGGTGACTTATAATTGGTTTGGTTAGAACTCAAAATAACACAACTGACCGAGGAGGCAGCAGGGGCAACAGCAGCAGCAACAGTAGCAGCAGAACTTATAGCAGTCTGTTTTTTTAGTATGTGTTTTACGCACTTGCAACACAATAAGGTCATATAAGTGCCGAAGATTAGAGATGTTACAAGAGAGTAACAAACACAAAAATAGAAGGAGGGGGAGATAAGGACGATAGGTGTTTGATAGGAAAGGAGGAGCAGATCACACTATAGCACCCGCCAACCACCCACGGTTTGGGTTAGAACTCGTAATAAGACAACTGGCCAAGGGAGCAGCAGGGGCAACAGAAGCAGCAACAGTAGTAGCAGAACTTATAGCAGTCAGAAAAACTACATAATAGTAGGAGCATGATAATATATATGGAAGAAGGCTGCCTGTTGGGGCCATCACAACTCACCACTCTGCAGTAGAAGCAGCAGCAGGAGCAGGAGCAGAAGTAAATTATACGTCAATAAAATATTAGATGGAAAGTTGTTATTGCTCGCGACCGTGGTGATAAAGAACCCCCCAAGGATGATATTAGTACAGCAACTGATCGAGGAGGGTGCTTGCTTTCCTTCCACGACGACGCCGCTATTGCGCAATTACTGTTTGCATAGAGATGCCATCTAGCGGCGTTCCCATTTCGTTAATTCTACTACTACTGTCGATATTGTCATCTTTGGAGTAATGAAGTACGTTAAGTTCAGCATCTCTGTCCCCACAAGGCCCAAAAACAAAACAAGACAAACAGAAATATATACTATAAAACAAGAACAACTCCCCCCCCAAAAAAAAACAACAACAACAACAACAACAACAACCAACAACCAAAAACAAACAAACAAACAACAACAACAACAACAACCCAACAACATCAACAACAACAAAAACCAACAAAGAGAAAACGACTGACAAAATAAACAAAAAGCAAAAACATCCCTCTCAAAACAAAACAAAACAAAACTGCACATAAAAGTAAATATAAAAACAAAAACAAAGACGTAAACAGCTCTGGTCTGTTCAAACTAAGATGTCTTCCCCAGTTTTACCAATGGGATACGTAGACCTATTTCTTGGGGTTCCGATTCTTCATAAACGAGGAAAAGGCAACGGCAATCAGGGATGCATTTATTTTTTGAAAGTTGACACATCGCTATTCTCATTCCCGTGATAAAAGTAAACTTTAGCCTCCCAGTTAGAATATATCATACACATTGGACTAGTTAAATATTACTGTACACCGGTTTTGTTTACCTTTACCGAACACTTTAAAAAAAAAACTTTTTTTGAAGGGCAATTTGCCCATTTCGTTTCAACTCGAGCGTTTTCAATTCCCTATTTGAATCGCACAGTGTCTACATGTGTTCCGACCCAGTAGCGCCCCCTTTAACATTTCGCGAAAGGCTTGAATTCGCGAATTTCTTTTAGCATCGCCAAAATCGCGTATTCAAGTCGCCAGCGCAGGGGGGGGGGGGGGGGAAGAAAAACTCCCGGTAAACACCAAGTGTCTACGTTATTTCCAGTAGCTGCAATAACCCGTTGGAAAAGCCTCTAGCTCCATCTGCTTTCTTTGTTATTCCATGGGCCCTGGCGCTGCCAGAAATGAAATACAAACAGCCTGGCAGTGGATCGATACGTTGACAAATAGGATAGATCTTCTGCCTTCTAGTGGCAGTACAGTCTGGCATGAATGGGATGGGGAGGTGTGGGGGTAGTCC
>NW_004797281.1:1908705-1913636 GCF_000002075.1 Aplysia californica | reverse complement strand
GGGGGGGGAGGTGATGGCGTAGCGATGTGGCTAAGGGCGAAACGAGGGAATGGCGTAAATGACTCGGGAGATGGTGATGGCAAGCAACCAGCTCCTGCAAGTGGAATTCCTCCTCATTCTTCTCCTTCCATTTTTCTCTTCCTCCTCTGTTCATTCATTTTTCTCCTCCTCCTCCTCCTTCTCCCCCTCCTCCTCCTTTAAAGAAGCACAAAAACGCTACCTGTCTCAGAGTAAGATTTCCTTTATTCCTAGTAGGTATTTTAACCTCCATTGACACAATTTGACATCATTTAGGTGGGGCGCTTCATCCTTCCCTGTTAGGACCCACCCGGACTGAGAATGAAACAACGACCCGGCAGAAAGACCAAGATACTCGATAACAATTCTACCCACCAATGAATCGAACTCGGGTCTTCTGCGTGCGACAGCCAAGCACTACAGATGCTACTCCACTTGACTCACGTCGTCACGAGAAATATAAAAGTGAACGCCCCCGCCTTCCCCTCTTTTTTCCTATTTCACCAAACTCTCAATCCCTCCTCTCAATCCCTCACAAACCTACTAACACATCCTCCCTCCTCCTCCTCCCCCCACACCCCCAAATCCCCTTACTCTCTTTCAATTTGCGTTTCCATTTACGGCTAGTCTAATCACCCCGAAGTCCAACGACAAACGCCCCTGTCTTTTCATTCCTGGCGCCGGAGCTAAGGACGAAGAAAGATTATGTCTGCTCTCCTCCCGAGAAATAAACAATAAAATCAGATGGCTGGCCTCTTCGACCAGTAAATAAAACACGCCATAACAGCCAGAGAAGGAGGTTTCCAATTTCATAAAGAAGGAAAACAAGTTATCCAGTCTCTGAGTCACTCCTGGGAAGCAGAAAATCGAACGCTTACAATAATGAGAGGGAAGACTTCTCATAAGGCTGGCTTTATATTCTCAGTTGTTTTTCTTCTCCTTTCTGGCTATTCGGGTAAAGTTGGCCATTACTTCCCGGGTCATTTCTGCAATAAAACGCTCTGTCTCTTGCCATTCTGCAAGCCCGAGTTGCTTTGGTTCCAAGCCAGTTTTTCTACGTCCCGATCCCCATCTTCCTCTCTTGCCTTCTACCTTTACTTCCTGGTTGTGTTTCACCAGGGAAACATGGCGCGTGTGATGCGTCCAAAGTACACCCGAAACTGCTCTAACGACCATTTACTTCTCCGCTCGGATGCTCTCAGAATTCTCTCATTATCCCGGTGCTTCCCCGTCAGTCCGTCACCCATTTGTTCAAGTTTTCCAAATAAGTTGCTCTGGGTCTGCCTCTGCCTCGTTTGCCGTCTGTCTTTCCCGTGACAGCAAGATGTTCAAATTCAAAGCCATGATGTCGAGTCAAGTGTCCTAGAAACTGCATTTGACGCTTCCTAATTAATTGTTCTCATTAGTGAGCGGCCCATCTGGGCTTCTTTCATTACTTCCTCTTTTGGTTTCTTTTCTGTCAATGAAATTTTCAAAAGTCGCCTAAGAAACCACGTTTCTGTTGCTTATATTTTATTTTCACTACCTTCGATAACTGTCTAGCATTCACAGCCGCAGAGAAAGGTTGACCACACTAATTCTTTTAGGACCCTTATTCTAGAATAAAATAAACAACGTAAACGCAGCTAAAAATCAAAACAAAATGGACCAACAACACCAATAAAAGAATAACAAATAAAACAACTAAACTCTTGTACATGTTTTCTTACCTTCCCACCAAGTTACAAAATGTCATTTATGACTAGAGACAATAAGGAAAACACATTTTATCATGTCCTAGTTTTATAAGAGCCTTGCCCATTACAAAAGACAACAACAACAAAAAAAAGAAAAATTAATAAATAAATTACCGCAGACTGCATAATTCTGCAGTGCAATTAGCGATACTTTGATCGCGCAAAAAAGCAACACTGGAAAAGAGGAAAAAATAGAAATGATAATGATACTGTGGAAAAAATAACCTACAATAAATCCAATATCCCATTAAACGGGCCAGAAACAAGCATTGATCTTTTGCGAAGCAAGATACCAGATTGAAGCGACTGGACGTTGCGTGAACTGTAAAGAAGAGGAAAACCGCACTACCTTGTCGACTGAATTCAATCATGAGTCAATTTTCACATTAAAAAAATATAATGGGGACGAGGGAGAAAAAGTGTCACTAATAATACAGTAGGTATAAATTAGAAATCGGTAGAAGATGATAAAATAGAACAAAAAAGCGCTATCGCTTTTAAATAAAAAACCAAGAAGCACAAAGCCACCCCCCTCCCCCTATCCTCCAGAAAAATATAAACTGTAAATTTTCCTTTCATCCCTCTGGCCAAAAATGAATAATGTTTTCACCACAAGAACAGGATTTATTTTGCCTCTTATTTCTTTTTGGAGCTATCTAAAACTAAATTTAGATTTCACATTCTAAAATTGACAATACTTGCAGTTTCAGGCAAATAGAGACAATTTTCACGTGAAGCTTCTTGAGATAATTATATAAAAAATGGCTACTAAAGAACGGAAGTCGACCTATTTCAGCCGTCTGGCATAGGCTCCAAATAGGTCTCTGGGTCTTTAAAGAAACGAAGTTTGCCGAGACTATTTTTATCCCGACTTCCTGTGCCATTAAACTCCGAATTCTTCTTTGCATTGTGAAATTGTTTCTCTGCTATGCTTTGTAATAGGATGCCGTACCCATTCTTTTCAAAAAGACAATAAATCGTGATGGTAGGTTTTTAGTGAGAGTTTCACTATATATGCCACACAGCTAGGGCATAATATAAGTGTCCAAAATTAGAGTTGTTACTAGAGAGCAACATATAAAGAAAAGAAGGAGGAGTGATAATGACAATAAATGTTTGATGGGATGGAAGGTGCAAACCACACCACATCACCAACCAACCACCCACACATCGTGACGAACACTGCGAAATCGGACGAGCAGAGAATGAAACAGCCGTGGAAATTACAGTGCCCCTATAAGCAACTGCCGTCCCGAATGAATTTTACAACCTTCGCCAGTTTACGCTTGACAACAAAAAAAAGGACTGTTTACTTTTTTGAGTAAAGTGAAGCAAATTGACAAAGTTAAAGTAATTTAAGGATCAGAAAAGGTAACACAGTCACCACACGGACAGACAGACAGTCAGACAGACAGACAGTCAGACACAAAAACTGCAATTTTTTGGAACAAAAGACATGATATGACCAAACGACAAACTACACACAGGCAAAGATCGTACATAGCAAGACAGTTCACTCCTCTCTTTTAGCCAATTAACAACTGTCCTAAAAAACAATTCGGGAGCGCCCTCTTCGAAATAGGGGGGACTTTCGCGAGCAGAGCTACCCTTACAGTGTGAAAAACAATAAAAGTGAAACCAACAAACTGTGCTATTCCTATTCTTCTTCAGTAGAAACGAAATACAGCTTCAAAACAAAGGCTGCAGCGCCATCTGAAGCAATGTGCGGATTTCCGCGGACATTTTTTGGCTGAGTGAACTATCTTGTTATGTACCATCTTTGACGCAGGTAAAAAAAGAACACAAACAGTTCTTTCATCAAACGGTTACAAAGAACGAATAGATCGAAACTGACTTGGACAGTTCCTCCTGCAGACGACTCTCCTTCTTCAGATCAGACCCCAGACAAAATCTGACGATTTCATTACAAACTGCAAACATCAACTGTCTTAGCACTCGCTCCTCCATATCGATCCCACTCCCACAGCAGGGCTGATACCCCAATTTCAGTATCGAGTCCACTCTATACACTTCTCATGGAAAGGGTGCCACAAACCCACAAATAATACAAATAATACTGATATACTTATTACTGATAATTATGATAAAAGTAATAATTATGATAATAACACAGACAACAAATGACAATAATGAATAAATAAATATACCAACAATAATGTTAAAATAATAACGACGCTGATGATGACAATGGTGACGACGAAAACAACGACTACAACAACAACGAGGGTGATGATGATGGTGGTATTTTTTTTTCTTTAGGTATGTGTTTTACGACGTCCACAACTGCATCAGGTCTTATGAGCGAGCGATGATGATGATGGTAATTAAAACAATAACTATGCAGCTCAAAGGTAGACGAAAAGTGTACCTTGCCAACCCCTCAATTCTTTTTAAAGCATCTTACAGTTTTTTTTTAAAAAGTGTCTTTTCGAAGGGTTTTAAAAAAAAAATGAAATCTTAGTAAAGTTTAAGGAACGGAGAAATTTTTAAATCACGAAACAATTAAAAACTACCAATCAACAATGCAAGAACTCCTCATCAGTATCATAAGTAACAAATATTTCGGCATCGATATCCAACAATCTCTCTTCCCCACCCCCTTCCTCCCAAATCCTTCCTCCCTCCCCCCACTCCCTCCCCGACGCCATTAACGACCCACCATCCAATTACTTTATACCAAGACACGTCTCGTCTCAAGGGGGCTTCTAATAAGAGAAGGATATAGGAAGTGAGCCACCGGCTCCAAACACAAGCGTCCGCGCTCCCCTATCGAGGGACTTATGCGCCGGGAATACCCGATTGTCTTTTTTTCTTATTTTAGTTCTGTGTGGGTTTATATCCTTTTCTTTTTCCTTTCCACACCGTTCTCGTTTCAAGGGAACTTCTGTAAATACGAAGGGATTTTAGAGCCCTTCTGAACAGCCCGCTTTATATCGCGTCTGTCTGCGCGGCTAATGCTATTTATGCAGCTGCTATAGCCGCTGTGTTTTCAGTTCGTGTTCTGTGTATCTGCCTCTTCTTCCTGTACCTATGTCTGTCTCTGTCTGTCTGTCTGTCTGTCTCTGTTTGTCTGTCTGTCTGTCTGTCTGTCTGTCTGTCTGTCTATCTATCTATCTATCTATCTATCTATCTATCTATCTATCTATCTATCTATCT
>NW_004797281.1:1906017-1907675 GCF_000002075.1 Aplysia californica | reverse complement strand
GGAGACCAACGATGGAAGAAGGGAGAGGAAAGACAGACAGACAGACAGACAGACAGACAGACAGACAGACAGACAGACAGACTTAGACAAGGACAGAGAAAGGGAAAGAAAGAGGCATTGAGAAAGACAGAAAGAGAACGAAAAGAAAAAAAGATTTTAAAAAAAAGATAAAAAGAAGGGAAACAAAAGGAAAAAGGACAGAGAATCAGAGAGGAGCAGAGAGAAAACAGCGTCTGACGTGAGGGGATCATTTAGTGACAGGGATCCAGACTCGTGTGTTTTGAATAGTTTGTTTGTCCTCCCCAGACCTCTAATCTTCCCCCTGGGTCGATATCCTCCTACAACAGCCTGGAATATTTTACAGTCACGGAATGCCCAAATAAAGTTGTTGTTGTATTTTGGAGGAGGAGGAGGAGGAGAAGATGGAGGAAGAAGAAGAAGAGAGGAGTGTAATTATTCCGCTCCTTCTGACTGAAGTATCGTTCGGTAGTATTTCCGGACACACACATACACACTTACACAAACACTACACACTCATACACACATACATAAACGCTAAACACACATACACACACACACGCACGCGCGCACACGCACACACAAATGCTACACACTCATACACACATACACAAACGCTAAACACACGTACACACTTATACAAACGACACATACACACACACACACACACACACACACAAACACACACACACAAACACACACAAACACAAACACACACACACACAAACCGAGTAACGCACGCAAAAACACAATGACACTATTATACTTTCTAAAAGTCTTGGGACACAATGCTCTAATGTTTTATTTTTTTGGGGTAAGAATTTTACAGTACTTGAAACACAATTAGGTCGTTTATGTGCTAAAGATTAAAGGTATTACAAAAAAGTAGCAAACCCACTCACAAAAAAATAGAAGAATTAAACGATAGATGTTTGATATGAAAGAGGAAGCACACCACACCACACCAGAAAACCCGCCTGCCAACCAGCCGCTCCGTTGTTTTGCTATACTATGATGATTGTAACGAGCTTTTACGATCGGACATGATTAAGACATGCAACATTAATGATATTTTATCAATATAATACTCTCAGAAACCGTAACGACACTCTACGCCTCAGATAAAATTGACACTCTCATCTATAGCTATTAAGCTGGCGTTTCCGGGTTCAACCACGACAGAAATTCTCCGGGGGATGGGGAAAGGGGAAAAGGGGCTTAAAGGGTCGATGAGATACATACGTAAAGTCAAAGCCAGCTAAATATTTCTGAAAAGAGACCCCCCCCCCCTCCAATCCTCCCCCCGATGGCTTTGCAATACAGCCAAATGAAACGGTCAAACGCTTGACCTTTAAGCACTATGATGGTCAGATAGGATAAGCCGCAGTCTCGCCGACAGTTTGTCGCGTGCGGGCTTAATGAAAAACGAGAACCTCTTTAAAAATTCACTAGCAAGCACCTCCAAAGTGGGAGGGAAAAAGCGCGGAGTAAGGAAAAGAAAGGAAAAAAACTTCACCAAAAGAGGTAACAGAAAAAAGAAACTCAACAAAAAACCACACGCCCCAAGAAAATAGTAAATGAGAAACGACAGAGCAACCCTCTATTATTGCAATAACAAACAACATACCCCCCCCCAACCC
>NW_004797281.1:1902762-1904250 GCF_000002075.1 Aplysia californica | reverse complement strand
TGTGTGTGTGTGTGTGAAGAGGGAGAGAGAGATAGATCAATAGAGAGAGAGAGGGAGAGAGAGAGAGAGAGAGAGAGAAGAGAGAGAGAGAGAGAGAGAGAGAGAGAGAAAGAGAGAGAGAGAGAGACACACACACACACACACATGGGCATACAGAGAGGAAGACAAGACAGACAGACAGACAGACAGACAGATAGAGAGACAGACAGACAGATAGAGAGGCAGACGGACGCGTGAGCATGCCTGTATAACCTCACCATTACGAGTCCGGTAGCCCATCCCCTACACCACCGGCGCCATCCTGCTGTCTGCGATTTTTTTTAAACGACGGGCAATGTCAAAAAACGAAATTGAACGAAACCCGACCCTCCGTAAATTACAGCAATCAATTTCTTTTCTTTATCATTGATAATTTGTATACGATTTAGGAAATAGGGCGCTTTAAACTATATTACTGTCTATGTTAAGTCGTTCAGAGTGGGATATAGCATCTAAAGTAAAAGTAATGTACTGGTATTATATGTGAGGCAGCGTGGTGGAATCAGGCTCTCGTCAATTTTTGGACATGTAGAGTTTTTGGTGTCACCTGAAAGTTTGTTCGCTCGTTTTTATTTGGATGAAAAAGACATCCATCTTGAATTCATCTTGAATACAAGTCGAGATATTGGCGAATGAAGGAGGTAAAATTACTGAGAAAATGGCCGCCAAAGATTAGTTATTTCCTTATGACTTAAAAGTCCGTGGTAACTGAAAATTTACATTTTTTGTGCCTTTAATCAACGTTTTTAAGAGAAATCCACACAGAAATGAGTTTTTTAACGTTCGTCTCCGATAGGACGGCGCCAAATTATGAGTTGTTTTTAGTTTGGGTAAGAGTTTTACGGCACTTGCAACACAATAAGGTCATATACGTGCCGAAGATTAGAGGTGTCACAAGAGAGTAACAGACACAAAAAGAGGAGGAGGAGAGAGAAGGACGATAGTTTTTGATAGGAAAGAAGGAGCAAACCACACCAGAGCACCCGCCAACTACCCATAAACTATGAGTTGAGAGCCTTAGTTTTAGTTGTAGTAGAGGTTTTACGGCGCTCGCAACTTGAGAGCCTTAAAAACTACACAAATGGGCCCCAGTTCAAGAATGCCCAGTCTAAGTGTCAAACCAAACCCATCCATTCTGTACTGTCTAGCATATTGCTAACTGAGTTAACGGAGGGTTCAGATGTATAATTAAACCGCTAAAAACTGTAGGCACTCTCTGAAACAATGCCCAAACATAGGAATCGAACTCATGTCAAGTACCTGCAGGGGAAAAAGCCCAAGCGCCACACCACTGACGCCAGTCCATGACAATGACATTTAAACGCCACTTTTTTCTGCAGTACACAGACCTTCAAAGAAGAGGACAACGATCCCAATAATTGGTATAATTTCCTATTTCCACGAATGTCTGACCAAAACTGATGTATGCCAGGCGTGGAGTTGGGGGGG
>NW_004797281.1:1898996-1901016 GCF_000002075.1 Aplysia californica | reverse complement strand
CTCTGTGTATGTTTCTTTTCCCCCCTTTATTTCTTTATTTCCCTCCCTCTCGATGTCTCCCCTCTCTCTCACCAACCCCCTTCTCCCTCTCCCCATCTCTCTTTAGTTCCCCCCTCGTTCTCTACTCACTCTCTCTGCTCTCTCTCTCTCTCTCTCCCTATCTCTCTCTTTCTCTCCCCCCCCCTCTCTCTGCTAGCCAACATAAAATCTGAGTTCATATAGAAGAAGACATCGAGAGAACGGCACAAATCAGTTAAAAGCATTATGTCCCCAGGGAAAGACGGGATTAGGAAAATAGTAGCACTGCATTAAAGTAGAATGTGGAGATCGCTTTTGAGGAGGTTTTACGGCGCTAGCAACTGCATAAAGGTCATATGAGCGCCAGAAGATAAGAGGTGTTACAAGAGAGTAACAAACATAAAAAAGAAGGGGAGATAAGGACGATAGATGTTTAATAGGAAAAAGAAGCAAACCACACCAGAGCACCCGCCAACCACACACCAGTTTGTCTGACTTGAGTTTGAGTAGGTAGGACTCATGGACACAACAATGCTTAGTTACATATAACATTTTCCTTCCTTCCTTTAGATATGGGACGCGCACCCACCTCCCCCCCCCTCTCTCTCTCTCTCTTTCTCTCTCTCTCTCTCTCTCTCTCTCTCTCTCTCTCTCCCCTCTCTCTCTGTCTGGCTGTCTCTCTCTCTGTCTCTCTCTCCCTCTCACACACTCTCTCATCAACACAATTTACATCCTTTACTAGGCGGGCTTTGATCCTGTCTGTCACCTCCAGATTCAGAAACATCCAGACACTCGATTCAAAAAAAGACCCCTCTACATGAGATTCGAACTCATGTCGTTTGCATGCGAAGGCGGAGTGCTTAACCGCAACATCGCTGTCTCTTGTAACAAGATAGTGCATCAGCTAAACATGAAGAAACATTGCCAAAAAACATCATAGACAAAGAAAAGAGGCAGGATCAACAAAAGAGGCGCCTAAGAACTCCCACCAATCACCCTAGTCCATGAGGCTTAAACTTAAAAACACTGACATTTAAAAAAATGTGTGTTGGATAGAGGGTCAAGGAGACATTCCTATCTCGCGCATCCTACTAAAAGAGGGCTCTTAGTTTTAGTCTAATAAGAATTTACTGCACTTGCAACAAAAATAGGTTATACAAGTACCGAAGATTGGTTAGCGCTGCTAGAACTAGAGAGTAACATACAAAGCAAAGGAGAAGGAGAGATGACAGACGCTTGGTAGGAAAGAACGAGCAAATCAACGCCAGAATACCCCGCCAACCACCCACGAGAGATCCCTAGCAGGTTTTCCCAGGCTATATCGGCACCTTAATCTGATTTCCAAATCAATTTGTGGGGGAAGACATAGTTGGATCGAATAAAGGACAGGCTGAGAAGAAAAAAGGACCGGGATAAAATGGAACGGGGGTGAAAACGGGAATAGGATAAAATGTGAGGCAGCGTGGTGGAATCAGGCTCTCGTCAATTTTTGGGCACATTCATGGTATCATCTTAAAGCTTGTTCACTTTTTTTTGGTGAAAAAAAATATCCGTTTATCTTAAATTATACAAGTCGAGATATTTGAGAATGAGGGAGGTGGGGGTCACCTGTTTTCAGAGGTAAAATTAGTGAGAAAATGGCCGCCAAAAATTACTTATTTCCTTAGCTTAAGAGTCCGTGTTAAATGAAAGTTTACATCTTTTGTGCCTTTAATCACCATTTTTTAAAGAAAAATCCCCACGGAAATGAGTTCTTTAATGGGCATGAAAGGTGTTGGGCCCAAAAACAAAAATTTGATAAAAATTCACAAACCTGAGGAAAAGTGCAAGTGTCTTCACTTTGATATATTTTTTTTTACGAGAGCCTGATTCCACCACGCTGCCTCACAAATGGAATGGTAGTGACAAAAAAAAAAGGAGAAACCCTAAGGGTAGCGAGTTAATACTAAACCGAAAAGGTTGATGAGGTTGACAGGGGGTTGGGGGGGGGGTGGTCGGGAAG
>NW_004797281.1:1896756-1898062 GCF_000002075.1 Aplysia californica | reverse complement strand
AACAACCGCCCCTCTATTTATCCAATAAACGAGCCATGCGACAGTCAAACACGCGGCGTGGCAAAAGACGACACTACGGGATTCGACCCCAAACCCCGCGGGGACTCAGTCCCTGCGCGGGGCCGACCCTTTCCCCCTGTTGTCAGCCCGGCAAAGTTTGCCTCAAATGAATCATTGATGTCGGGGGGCCAGCCAGCGAGCTCTCCGACTCCATTCCCCTGCTCTAATCCTCTGAGGTGCCCGCCGGCACGGTACCATGATTGGAGCCGGCCCTCCCGGGTGGAGCGGATGAATACCATCTACATTCTACACTCGGTGTGTTACATATTATAGGAGAGGCAGCGTGGTGGAATCGGGCTCTCGTCAAAATAATGAAATCGAAGAAAACATCTGTTTTCTCCCTGCTTAGCAATTTTTATCAAATTTTTATTTTTTGTCTCAACACCTTTTATGTCCATTTACAAACACATTCCTTTGAGGATTTCACCGAAAATGGTGATTAAAGGCCCAAAAATATAAATTTACGGTCCATGGACTCTATAGTTTTAGAATTTACCAAGCTTTGGCGGCCATTTTCTCGCTAATTTTACCTCTTAAACCAGGTGACCCCCACCTCCTTCAATCCAAAATATCTCCACTTCTATTGAAGATGGATGGGTAATTTTTTCATTTAAAGCAAGACAAATGAACCAGCTTTAAGATGATACCAAGAACTCAATATGCCCAAAAATTGACGAGAGCCTGATTCCATCACGCTGCCTCACATATAGTTCCCTCCACGAGCGATTTGGTCCGGCTTGCAGCGAGTATTCAGGGCTTGTACTACTACATTAGTGAGTATTCTTGTTGCTCTCCCTCCTCTTCTACTTCTTATTTTTTTAAATCTTTTTTTTGTTAGTGTTTTACGGCGCTCGCAAATTTTTATTTTTCAGTGCGTTCTTTCCGTTAAAACTGTAGTGGTGTGTGTGCGCGTGTGTGTTTGTTAGTTTGTTTTTTGTTGTTTTCGTTGTCGGTGTTGTTTTGGCTGCTGTAGTTGTTTTGGCCGTTGTAGTTGTTTTGGCTGTTGTAGTTGTAGTTGTTGTTGTTGTTGTTGTTGTTGTTGTTGTTGTTGCTGTTGTTGTTGTTGAAGAGCAAAGCAAAAGTGTCACTCTCGCTTTCGTGACCTCTACTGTCTTCACTCTGTTTGTTGAGAAAAAAAGTCATCATTATCCCGACCTCATCGACTGTTTGGAAGAATCTGGAGTTGAAAGGGTTGTAGAGCGTTCTTAACCTATCTCCTTTCTTCCTCAGATTACCTGCTACCCCC
>NW_004797281.1:1891506-1896656 GCF_000002075.1 Aplysia californica | reverse complement strand
CCCCGACACACACACACGTTACAGCTTCTTTCATCGTTAATTTGAGCAGCAACACTGAAAACAGGCAAATTTGAAGAAGAAGAAGAAGAAGAGTAACAACAACAACAACAACAACAACAACAACAACAACAACAACAACAACGACAACAGCAATACCAGCAACAACAGCACCATCAACAACATCATCAACTATAACAACAACAACAACAACAACAACAACAACAACAACAACAACAACAACGACAACAGCAATACCAGCAACAACAGCACCATCAACAACATCATCAACTATAACAACAACAACAACAACAACAACAACAACAACAACAACAACAACAATAACAACAAATTATGTCAGAAGTAGCAACAGAAGTAGCTCCAGTTGCAACAGTTTACAGAAGCAGCAACAGCAGCACTAGCAGGAAATGAGGGCAGCCACAGAAATATCATAAAGTAAATCGACTCACACCCGTCCTTGAAAAGAGCCTGTCAAGTAGAGGTAGGCAAAATCCGGATTAATATCCGGATAATCGGATAATCCCCATTAAGACATTATCCGAATTCAGACTCTTAACTCTTCTTTCCTGACCCGTCTGCCGAAGTGGGTGCACCCGTTTGTTGAAGTTATGCTAATCCGTTTGTCAAAGTGATTCTATCACATTTGCTGAATCGGTTCATAACATAATATTATTTACCGAAGAGGTGCACTTACATATTATCCGGATTTTGCTAAAGGGACTCATTGCCCAGCCTTACTGTCAAGTGCAGCAAGCTACAGCGGCGTCTTCTCTGAGCTCTTAAGGGTGCAGCCACGCTAAAACCCCAATCGACACACTCCGTGTTATTGATTTTTCCCTATAGCAATTAAGATAATATTATATTATACCCATTGCACACTGCCAATCGGATTCATTGGGATTAGATTGGGGCCAGCCGGATGTTCATCCATGGATGGGGTAAAAGTTACCATTTTGTCATGGTACAACTGATTCGACTGGCGATCTTGAAAAACGAACGCGTCTGATTTTTACGATCACAGTTCGAATTTATTTCAACTCGGTAACATTGTGCCAAAGTGTCAGGTTTTACCCCGTCCATGACGGAGAATCTGGCTCGCTTCGACTCAATCGGGTGAATCTGATTAGCTGTGATCCTTGGGTAGGATACTAGCTGTTCCGCCGAGCGGGGCTTAGTGCGAAACAGTCGACACAGCGTTACAACAGAAAGACGTATAGTATTTGTGTCACGACGCAGTGAATCAGGCTCTCGTCAATTTTTGGGCATGTCTTGGAGTTATTTGCATCACAAGAAAGCTTGTTCATTTGGCTTGCTGTCAATGAAAAGAATCCCCGTCTATCTTGAATAGAAGTCGATATATTTGCGATTGTATCTGGTGGGGGTAGCATGGTTTCAGAGGTTAAATTATCGAGAAAATGGCCGCCGAAGTTTTGTAACTTCTATAGCTGGAGAGTCCTTGAAAGCTGAAAAATCTACATATTCTGTGTCATTAATCAACCCTTTTCAGTACAATTCAATGTAATGTATTTTTATACGCACATAAAAAGTGTTAAACCAAAAAACAAAAAACCAAAACAACAACAAAAAACAAAAAAACAAACACACAAAAAACAAACACACAAAATAACAAACAACAACAACAACAACAACAAATTTAACAAAAATTGCCAAACTGAAGTGATTTCATTATTTTGACGAGAGCATAAGTTCACCACAATAACTCACATATATCCAATAAAGCAAGCTTCCCCAATCTCGAATCGAAATTATATTTTTCCTGCGTAAACCCTCGCGTATTAGAAACAGTATCAAAGAGATGAAAGCCAATTACTGACAAAAATATTAGTTTCTGTTTGTGATAGGAATGGCAAGGTGGTTTATTTCTCTTGGCGCTGAAGAGCGATCCAAGATACTTGAATCTCTACGTGCGTCTGTATTCTGGCAATGGTTAGGCTCATCGCCGCCGCTCGCAGAGGACTAAGTTCGATTCTTGAGTGGGGAATTTGCTCTATGAGCATAGTACCACCTAATGTCTTTTAGTGAGCGTTTTACGGCACTTGCAACATAAAAAGGCCATATAAGTGTAGAAGACTAGAGGTATTACAAGAGAGCAACAAACACAAAAAAGCAGTAGAGATCAGCACAATAGATGTTTGATAGGAAAGAAGGAGCAAACCACACCTGAGCCCCCCCAACCACCCACCCACAGTGTGTCTAATGGGATCACCCAGCCCGAGTCGGCCCTATCAATAATAATAATAATATCAAAAATAACAATAATAATAATAATAATAATAATAATAATAATAATAATAATAATAATAATAATAATAATGATGATAACAACATTGGATTAATGATAGATAACAATTAATTATAACGAATAGCACTTGTATTATGCAAATTCCAGCTCAAAAGTAACCTCTCTGCGCGTTACAATCTACATTATTACCCCAGCAGGCCCTATAGAATACTCAAAACTATTGTTAGCTTCCCGGTAAGCCTCGTACAGTGCAAGCAGCCGATTAAGCGCACTAAGAAACTGACACGATCTTTCGCAGAATAGCGCAGATGCTCACTCCACGGCAAACCCCTATGCACTTAAAATCTATTTAAGAATTACATAAAATTGTGTCACCGTAACACAGTTCACAATCACCAAGCTCTTCGATCCCTTCTAATCCGGTCAACGCTCGTCCAACTGTCGAATGGAGCTTTTGGCTTTAAATGGATGTGCTACTACGCCTTCATCGACACAATTTAGACACTTAACGAGGGAGGCCAACCGGGGAAGGAGAAGGATACAACTTACCAGCAGAAAGACCCGAGATACTCCATGAAAATACTCCCCACTCGGAAATCAAACTCGGGTCTCCTGCGGCGTGCGACAGGGAAGAAAGAGCCTAACCACTCCACCACATCACGGCGGCTGGGTGGAGTGTGGCCGTACCCTTAGACAACATTTCATTTAGCGTCTCACTTTCAGATTGGCGCGATCGATTGGGCCTCCTTGGGAAAAGAACGCGCACAACATCCCGGTCCGGAGAAAGAAATCTGTAGCAATTGATTTCTTTCCCCCTTTTTATTCAATTACATTCATTTCAGAGTCAGCGCATATCTGTTCGACAAGGGCAGGAGAAAGGAAAGAAAAGAAAAAAAATCCCAAACAAACAAACCAAACCAAACCAAAACGAAATGTAACGAAACAAAACAGAACAAAAATCTGTGTGAGATTACGATCAAGGAGATTGCAGATCATTATCACCCTACTCAGGGACTGCTCTTAAAGAATACCACTGTGGTGCGATATTACTTTTTATTACAGGCTAAGTCTCCCTCTCCCCTCCCCACACACACACAAACTCTCCACCTCATCTCCGGCGCCCATCCCCACCCCCAATAACACGACACATTTGTTCAGCTGCCGAATCTCCTAGCCGGAGTTTGTGGTGTAGCGGTTGGGGTCTTCGCTGTCGCACACAGAAGACAAGAGTTCGATTCCCAAGTGGGAAAACAGTTGTATCGAGCGTCTCTCTGTCTTCCTGTTGGGACGTCGCATCCCTCTCAGTCCGCACTGGTCGTGATCGGCAGAGTCGAAGCAGCCCGCGTTGCTTATTTTATTATTATTATTATTATTATTATTTTTTTTTTATTTCGGGGGGGGGGGGGGGGGGGGGGGGTAAAAAACACATCTTTAATCCACAAAATAAGTTATTATCGAGCCTCCGATCCAACGTCTATTCACGACATCGCTGGATCATTACGAGGGCAGAATTATATAACATGCAGCCGTTTTTTTTATTTTTTAGAAAGATCGGACTTGGATTTAAGCCATAATAGTATTTATAAGAGGAACATTAAAATGTGTGCGAGCATGAGGTAGGAAAGAGAGACAAAGACATAGAAGGAGATATGTCAGATGAGAGAAGGGGGGGGGGGGGAGAACAAGGCTTGAAATTTGCGTATTAATGAGACAGGGAGAGAAGGAAGGGGGGGGGGGCGACAGAGACAAAGAGAGAGAGAGAGAAAGAGAGAGAGACAGAGAGAGAGAGAGAGAAAGAGAGAAAGAGAGAGAGAGAGAGAGAGAAAGAGAGAGAGTCAGAGAGACAGACACAGAGAAAGAAATAGAGAGTGTGAGGGAGACGGGGGGAGGGGGGGGGTTACTTATTTCAATGAAATTGTGCACTCCTAATCAATATATTGTATTGGCACAAAAGACATTAGTTTCAATAGTTGCTTTATAATAAATAAACAGTGAATCAATTTTTTTTTCATTTGACGAAACCCAACCTTTTGAAATAAAATGCAAGGCAAACGAGACTTAAATAAGGGAACCGACTATTTAGGAAATGTAATGCAAATAAAAATCGAACGCGCGACATTCCCGTGGACAAGGACAATGCAAAATGAAAGTCTTTCCTAATCCTTGAAAGCAAAAAGTTTCAACGGATAATGCGCATATTTTGAAACACGTCTTCCTTATTATAAACGCATGCACTCAATATAAAACATTCAATGCACGGTTGAGCTTACATCGATAGTAGGTGTAAGACAAATGTAGGGCAAGTGGTGCGTTGCCAAGACGAAAATGTCTAAGTTTTAGTTTTGGTAAGAGTTTTACGACGCTTGAAATACAAATAGGTCATATATATAAATGTCGAAGTTGAGAGGTGTTACTAGAAAGTAACATAAGACAAGAAGGAGAGAGAAGGACGACAGATGTTTGATAAGAAAGAGGGAGTAAACCACACCAGAGCTCTCACCAACAACCCTCTTTCTTCTTCAAGTACCAATAAATCTGAAATAGGGATCAAGGTTCACCACTCATTTCTCTGCTTGGAGGCTTGGAAATAAATACAATAATTTTTAACATTATTTAAGCATTAAAAATAAAACATACGCAAAAAAGGTAATGTTAATAGTAACAGTATTTAATTTCGCGTGACCTTGACAGGGCAGAAGCCAGGGTGGTAAAGTGCAACCCCCCCCCGGGCGGAGTAGGAGCTACAACAATTCACGCCAGGCGGACCTCTGGCTCAGTGGATATTCGTCACCTCCTGACCAGCCTAGTGGATATTCGTCACCTCCCGCTCGGCCTAGTGGATATTCGTCACCTCCCGACCAGCCGTTTC
>NW_004797281.1:1887125-1891190 GCF_000002075.1 Aplysia californica | reverse complement strand
GACGTAACATTCTGTGCATTTCTTACACGGGCTGTTTATTGGATTATTCGCCAACAGCGGGTAGGACAACTGGATCAGCATTAAAACCTCCCCCCAACAACAACAAAAACAACAAACAACAACAAAAACAACAAAATATAAATAAATAACAACAACAAAGCACTACCAAAAACAAAGACAAAGCAACAACAGCATCAACAACAAAAAAAAACCCTAACAAACGATCAAAACAACAAGCACAACAACAAAAGCAACCCTACAGCAGATATAATCTATTTGCCAAAATTTTCATCAAAGCTGTAAACATCGGCAATTAATCATTCAAAAAAGAACAATATGCGCTAAATGTTAATTTCATGGTCTATGAACACACCAGCAACACCCTCACTTAACAACTACAACAACTGCAATGAAAACGACAATAACAGCATAACAGCAACAGCAGCAGCAACGACAACAACAATTATTCATTCAGAGTTTCGGATGACTATGAAACGTTGCCCGTGACGAATGGCTAGCATTTTTGAGACGTGTACAGGGAAATCTCCAGCAGCATCACTGCTACGGTTCAGTACAAGAAAACCCGTATGCAACATTTGTCTAAAATCGACTTTTTATTTCTTTTTCTGTGGCCGCAGATCTTTCTTTGTCACAATATATCTTTTTGATGAGAGGCTCGGACTGCAGATAACTTATCTACAGTCCGAACTTCACACCGAAAAGATGCTATGTGACGGAGAAAGATCTGCAGCCACAAGAAAGCAAAAAAGTCGACTTTAGAAAAAAGTGTGGATTACGGGTTTCTTGAACTGAACCTTCGACTGGATACCGCTCTTTGCCCTGGTCAAATGTTCAGAACCGATTCAGTCGAAAGCCCTTAATGAGCAGCAGACATGCAACCCCTGCTAATCGCTAAATCATGGCTGCTATCAGTGTGGAGTACCCAGTCACTGATTCGCTACTATACAAAGATTCACTCTCTTTTTTAAAAAAGAGATGAATACCTGTCAGTGATCGGCCACTACGATATAATTCACTATCTCTTAAGAAAAGTCCTAAGAAATCCAAGTCTAATATATTTAACATTACAAATGTCGCAATCGGTGTTGCTGAAAATATTTTGAGTTATTTTTTGAATATGCAATCTTTTAAAACTACCCCTCGGTATAAGATACCCCCCTCCATATAAATGGTATCAAACGCAGACTATAATTATTTAGTTAAAAGTGGCACATTTGTATGTTGTATCTCAAACAGAGATGGGATCGATCCATCGGTGGAATGTACAATCAGAGTACAATTTTAGACTCGGTTACCTTTTTTTAAAAGCAGAAGTTTACGGCGCTCGCAACTGCATAAGGTCATATGAGCGGCAGAAGATTAGAGGTGTTACAAGAGAGTAACAAACATAAAAAAGAAGAAGGGGAGATAAGGACGAGAGATGTTTGATAGGAAAGAAGGAGTAAACCACACCAGAGCACCCACCAACCACCCACTCAGTTACCTTGACGTGGGCGTCACATGATAGGTACGCGATACAACTGAGGGATTCAGATAATGCTACAGGAAAAAAAAAGAAAGAAAGTATTTTGACAGGGCGAAAAGCTCTTACCTGAAAATGCTTTTTGTTCAGACGGGAACATGCCACTCAGAATGAGATTATGGGTTTGAGCCAGGAGAGATCACACAGACCAGCAAAACAGGTTTACTTCCCCTTCCCCCATCCGGGTATACACAGTTCACTTTAAAAAAAAAATTATAGTAGAGGCCTTTACGGCGCTCGCAACTGCATAAGGTCATATGAGCGCCAAGTCCACTTTTCTCTAAGGATGTACACAGAACTGTACAATACACTCCGCAATACGCACGGCTTTACAGAGAGGTCTTCAGCGGCGATCGGTCAAACGTCTTATTTTGTTTCCCTCTACCCATTTTTTCGGTTAAAACAATCCAATCTTTTTTTTTCTCTCCAAATTTAGATATAGTAATAGTTTCACGGCACTTGCAACACAAGTAGATCATAATAATTATAAGTGCCGAAGGTCAAAGGTGTTATTAGAGACTAACATAGACAGGAAAAAAAGAGGAGAGAAAAGGACGGTAGACATTGATGGGGAAAGAAGGAGATAACCACACCAGAGCACCCGCCAACCACCCACGCTAATCTCTGCCTTTTCTTTTCGTGGGCAAGATAAGTAAGTACCTAAAATCAAAGACCTACGAGCTCACTCACAAATGCCAGCCCACAAATGCATAATAAATGACATTGGTTTTTTTTGTGCTTCTAAACAGAAAAGTGCACTATCTGACAGAACAATGTGCGTCATTTCTAATGAATAATACAAACAGATTCATTATCATTTTCATTGTATGCTATTTACAATTAAACCAGTTAGAGTTTAGTGTATACAATCATAAAGTGCACAATCTGCAATTGACATCAGCAATCACGGTCCGGCATTAATTTCTTTGCTTGAATACTCTCAGAAACCGATATTATCTTGGTTCTTTCTCTGTCACCCATCTGTCCATGTAAGCTGCTCTGTGTCTATCTCTGCCGCATTAGCTTTCAATTTAACTAGAGTGAGAAAGATGTTCAAGTCTTCATGTCGACACAAATTTTCAAGAAGCTGCATCTGTCTCATCCCGATTGTCTTTAATAGTGAGTGTGGGCTTCTTTAAACATTACTATATTATTTGATCTAATATCGACATGTGCAGTCGATCCTGCTCTAACGGCCACATGTATATAAAACAATCCCCTCTACACACGGCCACTCCCCTTTGCATGATTTCTACTTTATAACGACTTTGTGTAAGGCGGCCACCTGTCTAAAACGGTCACTTTTCTCCGCGACAATATGTGGCCGTATTAGACAGTTTTGGCAGTACATTTACCCCGAGAGCACCCAGAAACGAATAAGTAGGGTAGAGCACTTGTGTACCACTTCGCTACTTTAGAAATACAAAAGTTCTATTTTTGATATTTTTGGCCGTTTTGAGTTACTAGGACCACGAGGTCAGAAACCAAATAAAACGTTGTATCTGCTCTTTTCAAATCGTAGGCTTATTCCGAGTCTTTATCAAAATGTTAAAAAATTGCATTCGAAAAAGCTTGATATGTTGTGAAACTTAAAATTGTTTCCGTCAAATTTCTCATCTTTAGGTACTGAGTGGATAGTGCTTTGTAATTCTAGGGTAACAACTTACTTATTGCTGACGTCTGCCGTGCGTTGGTGCGGATGACTCACATTTTACAGTACCACCAGTCGGAACAATAAGTGCGCCTGCGCACCGTGCGACCGAAACATTACTATGCCCTCATTTGCATACAGCTAAACCTCCCCAAGGGAGATGAGTTTTCCTACGACAAAAGACAAAAACATGCACAGGGCAACCCAACACCTCAGACCATTAAAAAATCGTTATTTCTTCTTTTTGTCATACAAATTCGAGAAAGGTTGCTTCGTGCTAACCATTGTTTTACAAAACAATAAAGTCATATAAGTGCCGAAGACTGGAGGTGTTACAAGAGAGTAAAAAAAAAAAAAAAAAGGAGGAGAGAGAAGGACAATAGTTGTTTTCTTTTATAGGAAAGAAAGAGCAAACCAGACCAGAGCACGCGCCAACCACCCACTAACCATTGTTTGATACCTAAAGGATAGTATTTTTTTTTGGTAAAGAGAAGTACATCGACACAATAACGGTCATTTAGTGCAGGGGAGAGGCAATAGACAGAAATAACAGGGGGGGGGGAGAAAAGAAGTAGGACCTACCAGTGGCGCCTTCCAATCACTTGCACTTAGATGGTCAATAGGAAGGCATAATAGATTGTGATCAAGGAAAGAAGTGGGTGTCAACAATAATAGAGCGCAAGTCCCCTCAGTAGCGAGATTGGGAAAAACTGAAGTAATGCTAAACATTTGAGAGAGAGAGAGAGATAGAGAGAGAGAGAAAGAAAGAGAGAGAAAGAGAGAGAGAGAGAGAGAGTAAGCGTAAACGTCAAAACTTCCAATTTAAAATAATCATATAAAGCAGACCTACCTGCTCGACGACGAATATCCT
>NW_004797281.1:1881187-1884179 GCF_000002075.1 Aplysia californica | reverse complement strand
TACTTTTAACTGATAAACAACAACAACAACAACAACAAAATAAAATAAAACAACACGCAGACTGACTACAAAACGATGCTATCACATTGTTTACCACAATCAATACCAACATTCTAAATCATCAATTCCAAACTACTGGCTCCTCGTGGACAACACGACGTACATGATTTATGTAAATCGAGACGTGGGCTCGTAAAATTTTGAATAGTTGCCCCATTTACGTGGAACAGCTGGGCTCCTGCTTCCGAAAAAATGACATAGAGAGTTGGACATTAATCGTCCCGAAGGGTGATTTGAAGGAAACTCGACACCTCGGCAGTACAGAATCACATTACATTCATTTCTACTTTTTGTTTTGACCTCAAGGCATTACGAGCTCGTATAACATCCATGAGTGCATAAAACGTAGTACAGTGTTTTGTCTTTGTTTGAGCTGTGAGAAGACCGAAGAACTGTATGCTTGAGAAAAAAAAAAGAAACGAAGGAAATAGCTACGAAAGTAGAACAACAACAATACCAACAGCTTTGCAGAAGCCTACTGAACGATAAAAAAAAATAGTACCGACATGAATCAAATATAGGGCACATTTTGATAATCGTAAAAAGTCAGAACATTAAAAAAAATGAAATGCCAAACGACAGTAAAAAAAGGGGAAAAAATCCACATACCCATACACAGAACACATAGAACCCATTAAACTGTCAAAATAAAATAATTCGTACAAAAAATAATAACAGAGGAATTCCGTCAACAACACGAGCTCGAAAACAGTCCCTACAAACAACCAAAATCGAGCTTCAGGAAACAGCGCACACAGAAAGGAGCCGCGTGTTTAGTTCAGTATTTGTAAGAATTTTACAGCACTTGCAACACAAACTTTTAATGTGCCATGCAAGTGCCGAACACTAAATGTGGTGACGCTACAGAGTGTCACACAAAGAGAAAAGAATGAGTGGTAAAGACGACAGATGTTTAATAGGAAAGAAGGAGCAAATCACACCAGAGCACCCGCTTGCGAACCAACCACTCACGGGTAGATGAGGCTCGGGCAGCTCTGTCTAGCCAAGCTTACCTAAAGATTCGGGCACCCTCGGGCAGACCCTGAGGTCTGTGCCACTCTCCTTCCTGAGAGCCTCCTCGTCCACAAAGAGCTCCGTTCCTTCGGCCTGGGCCCTCTTGGCCGCCTGCATCCTCTCGTTCTCCTCCCGGTAGAAGTCCTCCATTTTGGCGGCGCTGGCGTTGCTTACAACGGCCTTCAGCTCGTACTCCTCCGACTCGTCCAGGTCTCGGAAACGGTACGGAGCCGGTCGAGATTTGCGCTTTTTGATTACGTCATTCTGTTCTTTGCTGGCGCGCTGCTGGCCCAGCTCTGTCCCCGCGACCAGCGTCTTGTTTCCGCCACCATTACCGCCGCCGACATTGGCGTTGTAAGAAGGCACTTCATTCTCGTTTCCACCTCCAGCAACACCCGCCGGGCTGTCCCCGAACAGACTATAGGCGTCCCCGCCGTCACTCTCCGGATCCCCGGAGGCGTTGTCCGTTCTCATGGACCCGGCCGAGGGGGAAGACGGCCGGAGACTCTTCCCCCTGTGCCGGAGACGCGAGCCGTTGACCTTGTGCGGGAAAACCCCGTTCTCCTGAGCCATCTGGATGATGCCGCCCACCCGGCGGGCGTACAGCTCGCTGCGGAACTGCGCGTTGGCCTCGTCCGGGGTGATGGAGTTCTCCCGCATGAGCTTGGCCAGGGAGCGCTCCAGCTCCCGCACCTCCTGCTGCACTTTGGTGCGCGCGCGGATCCTGGCCTGCATGCCGGACACCAGGTGCATGCGCCGAGGTAGTTCTTTGTTCGTGTTGGCATTGTTGTTGTTATTGTTGTTGGCGTTGTTGTTGCTGTTCTTATTGTTGTTGTTGGCGTTGTTATTATTGTTTTTGTTGACATTGCTGGTGCTAGTTTTGCCGTCGGCGCTGGTTGCCGAGGCGAGGCTGCTGACCATCCCCGCTGGGCCGGTGGAGCTCCGGGTTCGGTGGCTGAACACGAGGATCTGCGCGACGGAGACGAAGACGAGGAGGCAACAGCCCGCAAACACGCAAAGCTCTACGTACGTCTTCCCCCTCCTCGCTCTTTTCATTGTACCAGCGGCAGGAGGAGATCCCGACTCCCGGTCCTGACTTCACGCTGCCACGGCGACGCACGGGCTGCTCTGGTGGGTGGGGGAGTCTCCACACGTGGGTGCAAAAGCCGTGTCCAGCATTCAACAACGGTGACAGGCGTTCAGAAAGTTTTCCAACCTTTCGGCATTTATTGGTGGTCCTTCTGCAGTAGCTCCAGGAAACCGACCCACGACGATCACATCTCGTTAAAAAACCGCCAAGGAAGCACTCACAGACTCAAAATGAGCACCTGACACAGATTTGTCTTTCAGTTCAGTTACGGTTTCTTCAACCACCAGTAGTAATCCGTTTTTTTCTCCAATAGGCTTCAGAAGAGAAAAACGATAGCAAACTAGAAGACAGAGTTATCTCTTCGAAAAATCCGTCACAATACTTATACCACAGAATATTCACTCATCATTAGGGGCGCCATATTACTGAAACTTGTAAAACGGTCAACATGCCTAACTTTCTTTCCTTCCGACGAAAGTGTGAACAGTTTGAGACGATGACGACACCTTCATTGTCAATAACTGGTGAATGTTCTTCTCCTCTTGAACGAACACGGAAGGACTTGCATTTAAAAGTTATGGCTGTCTATTCGAAGCCACATTTCTGTTACATTTTTCGGATTCCTCTGCCTGTAATGTAAAACACGTAATGAGACAACGTTGCCCCAACGCAATCAAAACGCAACAATGAAAATCCTCTAACTAAAAGGCCTTGGTATAATGTCCACCCCCTGTTTTCCGTTCCGATTTCTTCAGACTCAACAACGTACTTGGATTATTGTCAACAGTTACAGTTTCTGTCCAAATGTCGTCCCCAGGAACCCCCCCC
>NW_004797281.1:1878979-1880744 GCF_000002075.1 Aplysia californica | reverse complement strand
TGCACACTCGAATCGCCCATCAGAGGGGTTCATACAGATAGTTGGTAAAATCATACCAAACTTAGAAATAAATGTTTTAGGGGGAGTATAAAATAACCCGCCTCTGAAGCTTTTGTTGACTGAGTCTCTGAACTGAGTATCAAGCCAACGTCGTTCGCAAAATACATAATGACCTTCATCAAACACCCCGCCCCCCCAAAACAAAACAAAAACAACCCCCCCCAAAAAAAATCCACATCCCGCCCAACTTTAATTCAACACCCTTCAAAAACCAACGCAACTATCACAGCAGGTATTGTTAATGACCTCCGGCTCAACAAATCAACAGTATTATAAGCTGCCAACTATGAAGAAAGAACAATCCAGTTAAGTGGGTCCATTTATCGAGTTGACCTAAGCGATTAAACAATAGCCAGAGCAGACAAGAGCTAAATCTCCTGTGCAGACAACAAAGATTTCTACGCGAGTGAGTCGTGAGGACCGAGCACATTGTGAGCTTTGTCCAATGTCCAATCTCTCGTTTCGTCCAAACAATGGGAGAGAAAACCAAAAAGAAGAACCTAATTACTGTCGACGTATTGTCTATGCGTTTTCATGACTAAATCAGGCGGGGGTTTTTTCGCGTCCAGAAACAAAGAACACTACTCTTACTGATGGTTGATGTTTCTGTTTGCAGCAAATCGGACAGTTTCGGTGTCTGACAACATTTATCATTATAATATTCCTTTTGAGTAGACGTTTTCTGTTCGTAAAGCAGACGTCCTTGGTATTCACGAGCAATTAACCCTATCTTCCCTCAACGTCGATGGGTCTATTATTAATGTGTCGATATTTATTCAAAACCTAATTTTGTTCTCGCATGAATGACAGGCTGCATTATTAATGCTTGAATAACTTTTTTCCCGTAAACGACAGGCCGACACCACAACAAAGGAATCTTTTCACGAGTTTTTAGCTCAAGGGAGATACACCTACTATAATTTGTCAGCCATAACAATGCAGCAGAAAGTTTTCATACTTTGATCATACCCCCCCCCCCCCGAAAAAAATAAAAAAAATAAACTAAAAAAAAATAAATATATATTTAACAAATGAATGTTTGGAAATCCTGTTTGACAAGCATACTTGGAGTCTTTTTTTCTGGCCCTACAGCATTTGCAAATGACAACCTATTGCGCCATGAGGACAAAATGACAACCCACACATGAAGACTATATGACAACCTACACATGAAAACCAACTGACAATCTACTACTCATTAAGGACTGGTGGGGCACCTGAGGTCTATTTTGGCTATTACAAGGCCTAGAGTGCCAATATTTGCTGTGGAACATCGTGTGTTATTTGGGATTTTAAATCAATAGTTAAAAAAGTATATTGTGAATCGGTTGCTATGGAAACGGCGGCCATATTGGATTTTGTATACCTTTTTCAATCCCATTTTATTTCCTTATTTATTAACCGATTCACTTCTAATTTGGCATGCCAACAGTACATATGTAGTTCTTAAATTTGGCTTGTTAAATTTTTGATATATGCTTTAGACTTTTTAAAATGACATTTACAATTGAGATGCTGCAAAAAAGTGAAAAAAATGGAAAATTCATGCTTCCTAAGCCCATAAATCAAAAACTACTACATTAATCAAAAATTCAACAGGCCAAAATTTAGAACTATGTGTTGTTGGTATCCTGTGAAAGTTACATTAAAATTGAATAAGAACCAGAGCAGAAAAATGGGATAATATGTGAAAAAATAGAATTGT
>NW_004797281.1:1877088-1878386 GCF_000002075.1 Aplysia californica | reverse complement strand
CGTTCTGCTCAACGCGCAAAAGCCTGCACACTGATCGAAAACGGTGAAAACGGAAGCTGTCTCCCACTCCTCTTTCTCTACCACTCCACTCTCTGTCTCTTTCTCATCCCCCCCCCCTCTCTCTCTCTGTCGATCTCTCTCGTCCTCTTTCTCTCAAAATCTCTCTCGCCCTCAACCCCACCTCTCTCTCTCCAACTCTTTCTCTCTCCAACTCTCTCTCAGTCCCTTTTATCACGGTGCTCCAGTAAACACTTTCTTGAAATCCAGTTTTTACAAAGAACGAGAAAAAGAAAACCGGAAAGTTCATTTTCTTGCACATTGCGAAGAAAACGTCAGCTCTCACAACACATTTTGCTCAAATAGGATTTTCTCTAATGGAGCATCTTGGTAATGTTGCTGTTTTTTTCTTCTGAAAGTCAAAAGTTCTATCACAGGATAAACAGTTCCTACAATCACAGCTCCCGAGTGTAGCACAAGGGGACAATGCTGGGAGTTTTATGTTAAAAGACAGTATATCCAGTTTCGTAAAATGTTCAGGAGATCCACCTCCCAAAAAACAAACAAAAAAACAAACAAAGAACAAACAAACTACAAAAACAACAACAAAACAAAACAAAAAACAACTACCACCAAAACACAAAACATACAAACACAAAACAACAACAGCAACAAAAAGATTACAACAAAAAACAACAACAAACAACCCAACTAAAAACTACATCTTTGCCTTTCAACAGCGAGTTGCTCTGTATACATAATATCTTCCAAAAACTCCCCCCCCCCACCTTATTCAATGTACTAAGATATCAATACCAGACTAAGTCAGAAGTTTTAATGTGTTGCGTATCTTAAACTATCAAGTGGAATCGGAAAAAAAACTCATTTTCGTCCAAAACTGGATATACTGTCTTTTACAATCAAACCCCAGAACGGTGACGTGAAGAGCGGACATCCAGACAGAGTCTCTCACAGAACACATTTTTGTCTGTCTGGGTTCCAGACGACTCCGTGGCTGAAGAGGTCTGCTCTGCCGATTTATTTTTAAGCTTTTCAAAATTAATGTCCTCTCTATTTCTACCCACTCCACACCCCCCCCCTCCCACGTCTCTCTTTCTCTTTTCCTCTCCACACCTCCCCCCCTCCTCTCTCTCTCTCTCTCTCTCTCTCTCTCTCTCTCTCTCTTTTTGTTCTTACTCTTTCTCTCTCTCATTCTCTGCTTTATTTGTTTTGTTTTTTTATCTCTCTCTTCTCTTTTTCTTTTCTTTCTCTCCTTTAAATCTCTTTCTCTCTCTCTCTCT
>NW_004797281.1:1874389-1875608 GCF_000002075.1 Aplysia californica | reverse complement strand
AGAGAGAGAGAGAGAGAGAGAGAGAGAGAGAGAGAGAGAGAGAACAAGACTGCAATTCATTGATCTCCGCAAGGAGAAATTAATTTGTTGCGGTGTGATAAATACATACACGCAATAACGCACTTGGCAGCAGACGCTATAAAAAAAAAATAATACTACAAAGAAAGCTCTAACTATCGACCGCGTAAATGGAAATATGTACCCGTTTTGGAGTGTCATATAATTCCACTTAAGATCAGTGAGAACTGGAGAAAATAAAAAATCCATTTTTAAGTTTTCAGTTTCAGTTTGGCTGGTTATGAGTATGCATAATGTATTGAGATTCAGTGATGGTCTACAGTGGTTCAAGGAGGGGCAAATTATTCGCAGACAGACCTTTACGGCTCACGAGTATCGCCAAATAAAAATTGCAAGTCTTTCCCAGAATCGACAACAAATTATGGATCGGACCGAGGTAGTTTTCAAGGCGGCATCGAAACGAATCGAGGTCGTTTTTACTGAAGCATCAAAGTGAACAATCTGGAACATCTCTCGAATACGGTTACTCCGTCTGACAGAATGACCTGTATCCTGGCTATCAAGGGGGTCATTATATAAGACACGACGTTACATTTAATTGCTTTAAGGTGTTGGGCGAACCGTTCGTAAACCTTTTCAGAGATATTTCTTGAAGCTGACGAAGCGTATTCGTCTGAATGAGCCAGTGCATCAAAAGGGCACAGTTACGGTGAATGTCGTAAACACATTTTAAGTCATTGATACCCACGCTGTCCACATTTAGAACACTCGAAGAACTTAAAGTATCGACTTTATTCTACTCATGCACTTTGCTTAAAGTCGTGGGAACGATGATTTTATGACAAGCAACGGTAAAGAAAAAAAATGCGAAAAAAAGCAACCCCTTGGTCAATTAGCAATCTCCCTACTGTCTTTAACTATGGTTGTTGTCCGTCGATAAAAATTTACTTTTTATACAGTATATTACATAATAAACCCTATAGCATTGATTTTGAATACCAATATGGCATGACATTATAACTGGGAGGCGTATTTTCGATTCATGATCGCTTTCGTTTTCGTTATGAGATAGCCTTTTCTCTTCTTGCTGTTTTACGACAGAAACATAGATTTGAATGATAAAATCTAAGAACGGGCACTGTTAAGGTCGCCCCTTCTCTCACTCTCACTCTCTCTCTCTCTCTCTCTCTCTCTCTCTTTC
>NW_004797281.1:1870224-1872360 GCF_000002075.1 Aplysia californica | reverse complement strand
TCAGTTTGAAAAAATAGGCTAGCATGATATATACGGACTCGAGGAGCGGAGTACCTGACGATATGAGATTTATTAGGGCAATAATTTATACGAGCAGATCTGATGGATATAGCCTTCCCTCCCCTCACTTCTCCTTCTTTTATTCCTCTCCCTATCTACAAAGGCAATCTCCCTGTCTTTCTTTTTTACCCTCCCCACCTCTTTGTCTCTCCGTCTCTTCCCCCCCCTCTCTCTCTCTCTCTCTCTTTCTCTCCCTCTCTCTCTCTCTCTCTCTCTCTCTCTCTCTCTCTCTCTCTTTCTCTCTCTCGTTAGATTTTTACTTAAACTCATATTTTGACATATCAGGCGGAAAATAATTTATGGGTCCACACCCTATACCCCCACTCCTGGATAAAATCTCCCAAAACTCCCACCTCAAACATCATTATCAACAACAACAAGTACAACAAAATAGGGAATATAATAATACCCATTCCAAGCGCTCTCCATCCCCACGAGCCCCAATCGTTCCCCATTCGATAGCGGCAGTCAGTTATTGAACCACAAGACAGATAACAACATCAACAAATGGCCTAAACAACTTAATGACAAAGAATACATTCAAAAGAAAAACAACAAAAAAGTGAGCTAATCAAGAGGACCGTTTGTTCTGATAAAACTTTTTTACAGCACTTGCAACACAATAAGGTCAAATAAGTGCTAAAGATTAGATGTGTTACAAGAGAGTAACAAACACGATAAAGTGGAAGAGATAAGGACGACAGATGTTTGATGGGAATGAAGGAGCAGCTTTTAGTTTTAGTAGAGGTTTTACGGCGTTCGCAACTGCAATTTATTTATAAGGTCATATATGAGCCCCAGAAGATTAGAGGTGTTACAAGAGAGTAACCAACATAAAAAAGAAGAAGGGGAGATAAAGACAGTACAAAAAAACGATTCAATCAGAACAGATAACAACAGAGAGCTGATTTGGAAGCCATTGAGTATAATCTAGATTTAATAGTGGTCGCTCGTTACGGAAGTCCTCCCGAGAGCTGAGTTAATATTGAGGACTGACAGCGGCGTCAACAGGAAGAAAAGGAGTAGAATCTTACCCTAATCTTAATTATCAATGTCTGCTCAAGATCATTTTTACTTTTTATACAGGTTTTACGGCGCTCGCAACTGCATACGGTCATATGAGCGCCAGAAGATTAGGTGTTACAAAGGGTAACAAACTGAAAAAGGAGAAGGGGAGATAAGGATGATAGATGTTTGATAGGAAAGACGAAGCAAACCACACCAGAGCACCCACCAACCACCCACGCTCCAGATCTGACAACTATATCTAGATCTATGTCTATCAGGTAGACTGACAACAAGAAGAAATTGGGTACCCTATTCGTCAATCCAATGTCTGCTCCAAATCTGACTACTGAAGAAGTAAAAGTTTATTCTAGATGACAATACATTTTACATGACCAGGCCTGGTGTCCACCGCCCCCTAGAATGCTATAAAAGCCTCTCGAATCCTCTCTGTCCATCCACAGTCCACTACTAGCATGGCAGTACTGGATGATCACAACAAAAGCTCCGAGCACTTCCGCTCTCCGAACTCTTTCCGGCCAAAATGACTTATTACGTCATCAAATCAAATTTTCACAACAAGTAGCCTAGTTATGAAAGGGGAAACATTCCCGAACTCTGGTGTGAATCAACTCTTCAGGGCTTCAAAATCCTCTATTTGTACAACGATTTATCTATCTCACTAAAAACCAAAGACACTTTAGTGTAAGCGTATTGATAGTTCAGCTAATAAATTTCACGATGGCTTTTTATTGCACAGAAGAACTTGGTTCAAAACAGTAACGAAAAACACGCTCGTGGAATGTCTAGTTCGTGAACGTGGGTTGTTTAAGGAGTTTTCAAGGATCTCTACCCATCTGACTTATATCCTGTTGGAAAGTAGTAGTTTCCTCACCAGGGCTAAATCTAGAATTCTGAATTTAGTAAGTAATAATTCTGCGGACATGATACGATCACGCACAAATTAATTTCGTGCATCTACCATATACGCTTTTTATCAAAACAAAATCTAATATTCTCTCTCTCTCTCTTCTCTCTCTCTCTCTCTCTCTCTCTCTCTCTCTCTCTCCA
>NW_004797281.1:1867126-1870056 GCF_000002075.1 Aplysia californica | reverse complement strand
CACACACACACACACACACACACACACACACACACACACACACACACACACACGTCAACATACGCACTCATATTCATGGACAAACAAACACAAACAAACACACACTGACACACACGCATAGAATCAATTAAATTAACAAATACACTTGTCATGTCGTAAAACAATAAACACAGACACATACATCCATGTGGACACATGTTCAGGCATACATTACGACAAAAAGTAAATTAAATCTACACAGAGATGAAGAAAGAGCACGGTGATTTTGACAAAATATTGCTTGTTACGTGGCTTTAGCGCAAAAAGAATTGTATTAGACACTACATTAGACTTTGAACCCATCTGCAACCTGCACTCACTTGATTGTTTGCTAAGTTTGTTTAGTCTGTTTTTGCTTGAGTAAGGAGAAAAACATCGACATAAAAAACGGCCATTTGTGCTGTGGAAAAGCAAGACAAAACAACAGCGGGAACAAAAAAAAGTAGGACCTACTAAAAGCACCATCACCCTCCAACCAACTGCCACCCACAGGAAATGTATTAGAGTACAATTATTAAAAATACACAAACGCAAAGGGAAACACATACTATTTTAGGACCAACACAATTGATATCATTAAAGAGTCAGACTGCTTCGACCCCATCCCAACACAGAGATCCTACGTTCCAGAAAAAAAGACGGAAAAACTTGACTTCTAAATACACGAAACGAACTCACACAATCCTTGTGCCCCAAGCAATGATTGTAATCCATATACATGTAATTCTGAGGAAATAGCATTTCTATGTCGAGATTTATCTGAAAACATAATTATAGATTATAACCACTTCAAAGGAAATTGAATACAGTAGGTACAGCTACTTTAGGCGTTATCCTGAATACAACAAAAATATTTTGGATATATCAAAAGACAGCTATCTTTATAAATGTAACACCCCCCCCACCCCCCAATACCCATTTTTCTTCGTTCTCCCCGTACAACGGTACAGTATTGGACCATGGTGATTTATAAGAAGGTAGACATTTACATCATCAATGTATGGCATTCAACGACAGCCATAACCAGACCAATGATAGGAAGCTCAAATCAAATTTCAAGTATCCAACAAAAATTCACAACCAGCTACGCACCACTGAAGTCCACAATTCAACGTAGCAGTATCAAATCCATGAAAATGCGTATTTGACAATTTCCTATGCATCCTAAATAAACTGGTATACAAAAGTTACAAAAGAAGTTTCCTACCATCTTTAATAAGGCTGCTGTCGAAATGAAGATTACAATAATTAATGTGTATTGCTGTTAATTGTATTTTTAAAATATTTAAATGCATGGCATTACACGAATATATCTTCTATATATAACTTTCAAAATCAGTGATAAGTTTCTGCGTGTGGTTTGAGAGATGCAACTGATGTGACATGTTGTATTTCTGATGGATCTAGCTTTCTTTTTTCTTCCGTTTGACATTGAAAAAAATTGAAAGTTTAAAATATACAGTTTAAATTCTATGTGTTTTGACCATTCCTGTACAGCCACAGAAAATTTCCTACAGGGACAATATCGTATTGTCTTACTATGCAGCCCACAGAATAAGACAAAAACTGTAGTTCACTTCAGAAAAAACAGAACATCGCAACCTAACAGACACGACTGTGAACACCACAACTTTACTATTATAGCCTCGGATGCGACAGATGTCTCTGATGTTCCACCTACATATGATTCTGAGACCCTGGTAGGTCACCAACACTCGCGTGTAACATTATCTTCCGGCCTTCTAACTAGGGCTGGGCAATGAGTCGCTTTAGCAAAATCCGGATACTATCTTAGTGCACCTCTTCGGAAAATAATATGATATGAACCGAGTCGACAAATGGGTTAGAACCACTTCGACAAGCGGGTAGCATCATTTCAACAAATGGGTGCACCCACTTCGGCAAACGGGTCAGGAAGAAAGAGAATTAAGAGTCTGAATTCGGATAATGTTTCATTGAGAATTATCCGGTTATCCTATAGAATATCCGGATTTTGCCCACCTCTACTTCTAACCCCAGTCGACTGTCTACCACATTGGGAAACCAACAAACATTCACCTCTTCACTGTTAGAATAATCGATAGATGACAGAATGTACACGTTCTTTTGGACAAACATTAGGCCCACGCCCAGTTTCAGGAACGCAGGATGAACAAATGTACACGTTCTTTTGGACAAACATTAGGCCCACGCCCAGTTTCAGGAATGCAGGATGAACAAACTGAGATCTCCATCTGTCTCGAAGTAAACTGCCTCACTGTTGCCAGCTGATATTCCTTTCCGACCCACCCACACATCATCATAATTATAGTGAGCCGAATGAGAATTTCGCCGAGTCTACAGCATAAAATTAACCCCACCAGCATGAATCTCCTGACCACTGTTTCGCACCTTGTATAATTACAGTAGCGAAATTTGGCGTGTGGGGAAACAAAGACACGACGTACCGAAGCTGACATCGCATCGGTCTTTTCCTGACATCTTCTGTGTATTACCGTTTTGTTTTGTTTTTGTTTCGTTTTTGTTTTATTTTGTTTTGTTTGTTTTTTCGCGCCCGACTCGAATTCATGATTTTCGCAACTATTAAAGAAATTTTGCGAATTCGAGTTGTTCGCGATGTGTTAAAAGGGATGTTGCTGCTTCGGGGTACACAATATGACGCCGGACCACCAAAATCTCGAATTCTAAACGGTCGTGAAAAACAAAAAGGGCAAAAATCGAAAAAAACAACAACAACAACAAAAAGAGCGCGCGAACACTCCTCGTTATTTTCCGACTTCATATTCCCTACATCATCTAGTTGACTGAGTATAGTTTATCTCGCTCGGAATCAGGAGGTACAGATGAGTTATGGACTGGAAAGACAATGAGAGACCGGTCGAGTGTAGATA
>NW_004797281.1:1865128-1866425 GCF_000002075.1 Aplysia californica | reverse complement strand
GATCTTGCTCACACTCACTCTCGTCACTGATCACTATCCTAAAGGTTTTCCGCAGACAGGACTATCTATGCTTTCTTTGTCTTACCTGGCTTCTTAAGACTCGGTTACAAGAGAGTAACAAACATGTAAAAGAAGGAGTAGAGATAAAGACGATAGTTGTCTGATAGGAAAAAAGGAGCAAACCACACCAGAGCACCCTCCAACCACTCGCATTTCTCGTTTAGTTCTCGGTACGTCCTGCCCAACGATTACGTATTACTAATTGTTCCCGAGCGTGCACGCAGTATAACCTCACAGGGAACGAAAACTTAAGTGGGAAAATTCGGCGGAGAACGAACATAATTAGCACCAAGAGTGCTAGGAGTAAATGGAATTTATGGGATTACTTGCTGCATAATTGACCTTTCACCTTAATTGTCTCGGCAGCGTGTGGAGAGTAAACTGTGCCTGCTGATCTCTCTCTCTCCCCCCCCCCTTCTCTCTTTCTCTCTCTCCTGCCTATAAAAAAACAAGCAAACAAATAACAAACAAAACACCAACAACAACAACCATATCGTAAAAAAACATAGAACAAAGCATCATTCTGCCCCAAGGACGATAACCAAGAGCAGTCTAAAATGTGCAGATGTACAATAATCGTTTAGTAAAAAAAGAAAAAGTAGTATCCTATAACACACAATGGAACAAAAAGGTTAACAGACATTCTTTCCAAAAATCATGAAGCAGACAGGGAGAAGGAACCTGACGCACCAAAAAGGATACATGTACCAACCGAAACGAATCAATGCGACTTGAAACTATGTGTATTACGTTCGCTAGCCCATAAACATTCCATAGAGCGTCTTTTTTTTATTTGGTAAGAGAGTCACGGTGCTCGGAAATGCATGTAGAGCTAAAAGTATCTTCACATGCGCATACACATTCTTGTCGGAAAAAAGTCTACAAAGAAGAGATATGAAAAGGAATATATTTCCTGCCCCCATCAGGCCAAACCACATCGTTTAGAAGAAGGCTGACTACCACTACCATTCTTGTAAGACCAGATCACTTGTACGGACACATAAAAACGAAAATACGGAGAGAAACTTGTTGGGATACTTTATCCACCTGGGAATTGAATTCACATCTTTGGAAGAAAAGGCAAAAGAGCCAAACCACTGCACAGCCCTTATTAAAAGAAACAACAACAACACAACAAACAAAACAAAACAAAAAATAACGACCCAAAATTCAAAAGAAAAACAAAAACACCGACAAAAAACATACCCCCAACACACACACACACACACACACACAC
>NW_004797281.1:1863404-1864896 GCF_000002075.1 Aplysia californica | reverse complement strand
AGAGAGAGAGAGAGAGAGAGAGAGAGAGTGAGAGAGATAGAGAGAGAGAGGGAGAAAGAGAGAGAGGGAATCGTGTACTCGTTAGTTCCAGAAACAGGTTGTCAAAGAACGCGGATAGGTCTCAGAATACACCATAAATCATGTTGTTATGACAGACAAAACTGGAAACTAGAACGAAATTGACCCTCCTCTCCCCTCTCCTGCCTCAGGGACCTCTTAACAGTAACGCTAGGCTTTCAAATGTAATACACGTATATAATACCGTTATCAGTTACAGTTTATGGGTTTGGGTGGATTTTTTTTTTTTCTCTAAAAAATTTACATAGCGTTACTTAGGCTTCACATGTCAGCAGATTAATTAAGTTGTTTTGACAATTTATTCAACCAGTAGAATCTCACGGTATCGATCAGGGGACAAAAGGCTTAGACGAGGTGGGATTTGTGAGCGCTACACTATTTGGACTGTCTACCAAAAATGAGGCAGTTCACTCATTTAATATCAACAGAATGAAAGTCTTGATAACAGGCATGCTAAATAATATCTCAATGGAAAGCACACATAAACAACGCTCACCCCCAGACACAAACACACACGCACAAACATACACATACACATACACACACACACTGTCTCATCTTTTGATATAACTGTTTCTCAATTATGCATCTGTTCTCCCTTTTCTTCAATATTAAACTTTGGACTCTCGACATAATATTAATTATTTCCCAATCACAAGAGACCAATGTCGTCGATTACGAAACTGCAGCAAAGAAAAGCAAACATATGGGCTTAAAGAGCATCTGGACAGCTGGGCGACGATATACCAATACTATCGTTTTTTCCAGTTTAAGGTACAAATCAAGCCACTTTCACATGTTATATAATTAATGTCACCATTCTATAGTAAAATAATTAGCTCCATGTAACGTAGGCTACACCGCTGACCTTAAGTAATGAGAGCTAAGTAGTTTCCTTTCCGCTAACACAGAAAGAAAAACCCAAATCCAAAACAAAACGAAAACAAAGAGAAAACTAAAGAAAACAAACAAACACGACAAACTCCGGATAAAAACGGAAGGGAAACAATACCAAAAAGACAAAAGAAAAACACACCCCCCCAAAAAAAAACACACACAAAAAACAGGGCAGCGAACAAGCACCAACAAGAAAAAAGTAAATAAAAAAAACAAAACAACGAAAAATAGGGCAGCGAACATGCACCAACAAGAAAAAAGTAAATAAAAAAAACAAAACAACGAAAAATAGGGCAGCGAACATGCACCAAAAAACCCCCAACAACAAACAAACAAACGAAAAAACCACAACAACAAATAAGCAAAACAACAACAAACAAATAAAAAAACAAAACGGAAAAAAAGGACAGCCAGCATGTATCAATCCTTCCCGCAGTCTTTTCCCTGATAAATAAACAAACGGACACACAGACACACACACAGACACACAGACACACACACACACACACACACACAC
>NW_004797281.1:1860999-1862213 GCF_000002075.1 Aplysia californica | reverse complement strand
ATAGATAGATAGATAGATAGATAGATAGATAGATAGATAGATAGATAGATAGATAAAAACAGATTGATCGATAGATAAATAGATATCTTGCTGCTAGCGAGCTTGATAGATAAATAGATAGATAGATGGACAGGGGTAGATATTTTGTCCTTAAATTTCTTGTCTCCATTGGTCTTTCTTCAACAATATCATTTCTAATTTCTATCAGTTTGGATTTTCTTTCGCACAGCTCAATCACTGAAGCGTTACAAATATATATCTCAAATTCTGACAATACACGACCCCTTGCAAATTGTGCTAAACTATTGGAGCAAAGGACAATTAATAATGGGAAGCAGAGCTGACCATAAAGTTATTCCTGGGGAGCTGTTAATTCAAAAGAAACACTGTTGACAGACCAGATACTATCATGTACTGGAAACTCGGCTGCTCTTCCATGCTACGCGTCGCTGCGTACAGACCGTTGAAGGATGTTCAATTAACCGTGACTTTTGATTTAGCTAATACATATATGCGGGTATATAATATAATATATTTTTTGTATGTTACACATACACAAACACATACATATAATATATTATGTATGTATGTATAAATTATGTGTGTGTGGGGGTATGTATGCGTGTGTTTGTCTGTGTGTCTGTTTGTGTGTGTGTGTGTGTGTGTGTGTGTGTGTGTGAGTGTGGGTGTGTGTGGGTGTGAGTGTGGGTGTGTGTGGGTGTGGGTCTGTGTGTGTGTGTGTGTGTGTGAGTGTGTGTGTGTGTGTGTGCTTCACAGCCATGAATGACTCACACCTGGACATTTAAATAAAACAACCAAGGAATCATTTATTGAGAAAAAGACGCAGAGTGGGCGCTGTGAGTGAGCGCAAAAGAGGTCTAGATTTTTCCCACGCAGTATAAGGGACATGACAAGTAAAGGCAGAATTGGTTCAGCCGAAAAAGAAGCAACAACAAAAATATCAAAGCATTTCAATTCTAAGAGTACGAAGAAAAAGTTCAATAATTAAGCTTCGGGCGCTTCTCATTATATTGAAAAGAAAATCGAAAATATCCCTGGCGTTTTCACTGGTGGGGAATTAACGCATCGGGGTCTCTTACGCGTAATGCCAATATAAACGAAAATCAATGTCCACTAACTCCACAGAAACACGTCTCTCCCCCCCCTGTATATTCTCTCTCTCTCTCTCTCTCTCTCTCTCTCTCTCTCTCTCT
>NW_004797281.1:1857909-1860046 GCF_000002075.1 Aplysia californica | reverse complement strand
GAGCCACATCAGCGTGGCCATCCCCTTAATTAACCTCTCGACAAGAACATTCCCCTTTCTCCCAAAAAGACAAAATAAAACCAGAGCAAAAAACAAAACTACAAAAACAACCCCCCCCCCCCCCCCCCCCCAAAAAAAAAGAACCCAGCTGTGTAAAAATGTGGCATCCATTTCCGCGGACAAACACTCATTAAATAAATAATTCATCTGGGAGACAGGCCATCTAAACGTCAGACTGATCCGCTTTTAGTCACTGGAATGACAACCGCAACGCAATCGTATTAAATTTATCCCTCTTATCCCCCTCCCCCCTGTTGCATCAATACTACTTGCGTATGATGAGTAATGTATGCTGCTTTTTATACAAAGGAGAGTTGAAGCAATTGATACAACCGGCCACCTGCCGTCAACAATTCTTGGAGTCGACCCACCCTTATTACATCATGTCATATCTTTGTCATACATATCTAAAAAACTGGGCCTTTATTATCTTCCTCTTTAATTAAAAAAAATTGTGAAAAACAGCATACATATAGTTATTATTAGGGAGTTGAGACAAGAGATTCCACGTCCATTTCCAATAGGGCCGAGCCCAGAGGGTGGGGAATTATGAATAATGGCTGCTCCCCCAAGAAGAAAAGACGAAGTCTTCAATGGGGATTTGAACCATAATCGCCCAAATCCTGGCACAGTGGGATAACAACCGAGTTTAAGGAATGTCGACACATGGAGGGAAGTTTTTATTCTTGTTTTCAGTTTTAGTCTGGCACTAGCAGCACAAACAGGTAAAAGAAGTGCCGAATATTACTATAGATCTTCAAACACTACAAAAAGGAGGAGAGATAAGAGCGATAGACGTTTGACTGGAACGAAGGAACAAACCGCACCAAAGCACCAGCCAACCATCGACGACGATAAGTTTGCAAAGTCTGTAATTTAAAGTGTAATCCTCTCAAAGCTCACATGTCATCCCTCAGTGACGTCATATCCACTCTATTGATACACTGACATCTTGAAACCAACACCAGAGGTCCAGTTGAAGTTTGTTGTTTAGTAATAATACTACGGCGCTTCCAACTGTATAAAGCAAGTTTGAGTAAAGAAAATAACATTGACACAACAAACGTCATTTTGTCCGGCCAGGAAATAAGTAAGACGCACGGACAGAAACATACGAGGAAAAGTTTTAGTTTTAGTAAGAGTTTTACGGCACTTGCAACACAAGGTTATAGAAGTGCCGAAGAAAAGATGTGTTACAAGAGAGTAACATGCACAAAAAAAAAAAAAGAAGGAGGAGCGATAAGGACGATAGATGATAGGAAATAATGAGCAAACCACCCCAGAGCAGCCATCAACCACCCATTACGAGGAAAAGAAGTAGGACCGACCTACAGTACAAGTTACGCCTACCAACAACCCGTCTCCACCTGGTGGTGACGAGGTTAAGGGACATAACTGCTCTACACTTTCCAGACTGTGACCAACACAGTGTTTAATAGAGCGAAACTGCAGAGAATAACTAATGTGTGTTAATTTAGGTGTAATTATAACAAATTATTCATACTAGTTTACGATGGTTTACGACCTTGAGCGTTTAGCTTGCAAACAATTTCAATATCCAACTCTTCTCATCTATCATGGACCCCACCCCCCCTCCCCTTCTTCACTCTCTTTTTCTCCGTAAAAAAGGAAACATATTATAATAACAAACAAAACAAAACAAAAACTCATTTCGAGTGGGCTTCCGGCAGACATTATTCGGAACTCAGATAGCCATTCAGTCAGGAAGGAAGCACAGAGACAGGCTAATTTGCAGCCTCTGTCTCGTTTACGCGTGGGCACAAAGAGAAATGACAAAATCTGTCAGAAGTGTGGGGACCGCATACTAATTGCCCTGTTTTCTAAGTGTGTGTTTACAGAAACGTTGTGCCCATTCGACTCGACTATTCAACATTCACACTTTGTTCGCTATTTACAACTATTCGAAGCATGACAAAGACTCTCTTTTTCTGTTATATAATATATATTATGTGTTCGTTACATTTAGTGTGAAGAGAGCACATGGACACAATTTTTTGTTGTCATTTATTAGTACTGGAAAAACAACCCCAGGCAGACACCCAAATATATATATATA
>NW_004797281.1:1848667-1850173 GCF_000002075.1 Aplysia californica | reverse complement strand
CCCACAAGCAAGCAAGCAAAAAGAATTAAAAGAATTTAAAAACGAGATCGCACGCAACAGTTGGCTTGTTACTTGGATGAAACATCAGGTTGTTGGAAAGGTCTCAAAACCCCCAGTTCCCAGGCCCACCCGCCCCACATTCTTGAGCGATCAATATGAACTAAATCGTATGTCTTGAGAGAATTAAACGGACTGGAATCTTGGTCACAGTAGTAGTCGTTCGGCCCTGGTAACTGTGTTAGTTTTCAGCAGGTATGAAAACGTTATAAACTTTATACTACAGGAAGATGCAGAACACATTTTTGGAATATTTAACATTTAATTAATAGTTAATAGAAGAGTTGTAATTGGTCCAGACGTCTATATTTCAGTTCCACTTGACTGCACGAGTTGCGGACGAAAAAAAAAAACGAAAAAAAAAGTTACGCAGTTATAAAGCCCCTCCTACTGAATCAAGGATGATTCCTGAGAACGAACAAAAGAATCAGGCACTCCACGTGCAACTCAGAATTCGAATTCGGAAGTACAATTGACGTGAACTTGTAGGCTAATATTATTTCAACAGTTTCCAAACACAAACCAATCGATCTTCGGGCGCTGCGGACTTGTCTGAAGTTTGCGGGTAAATCCAATCGAAGAAGTCTCAAACATGAAGCACCAAAGGACGAAAACTGGCCAAAAGAATCATGATAACCATTATCCTTCGTAAAGTTGTGCACACACACACTCGTGCTGAAAAAACACAATCCAAGTTGCAGATAGCCCAAGTCTACGGCCTGCCTGCTACTCGCGTGAGCGGATAGAGAGAGAGAGAGAGAGAGACGTGTGTGAGTGTGTGTATGCGCGCGTGTGTGTGTGAGTAGAGGCCGAACGAGCGAAATAATGCCGCCACTGGGCGCGATGCGTTCGACGGGATGCAGTTCACAGTCCCGTCGCTTATGATTGGCGCTTTACCGTACTCCCCGAGATAAGAGTGCCTTGACTAACGCTATAGCGCGTTCCGTCTCGCGCCCCCTCCCCCTTTTTTACGCTGGTTCAGTTCCGCTTCTTAGAAAGCACGCTTATGCTGAAGAGGCAAGCCGCACTTGCCTTTAAAAAGGAATACATTTTCAATTGTGTTTTTCATTTCGTTTCCGTTCTTGCAGTCATGGTGCTTGGCATTACGCGCCGCCTTTATCTTTTTCTTTTTCTTTTTCACTTTCTTCACTACTTTTGTCATCATTGTGTCTTTTGATCGACGTTCTCGTTAACGTCATCTCTGTTAAACAACGTCATCACAATCTCTTCATTACTGAGCAACGCTAGACGTGAGCCAGGAAAGTATGCTGAGTCAGGCCTTTTTTAAAACATGTCTGGTCAAGCGACAACTTTGAAGAAGGCCCTTTATAATGACAATTATTATAGATCGAATTTAGAGTACGCATTTCCATACGCTGAAAGCCAACGTTTTATATAAAAAATTACAGAAAAGACAAGAACACATTGTGGTCTTGGCCATTTTCTCAG
>NW_004797281.1:1846911-1848304 GCF_000002075.1 Aplysia californica | reverse complement strand
ACACACACACACACACACACACACACACACACACACACACACAGAAACACGCACACACACTCACTTTATACCACGGCAGTCAGTTACTTAATTATAAACCAGCCAGCCTTACTCAAAGATAAAGTTTGGACTCGTGCTCATAATTTGACAATTTGTATGAAATCTTATCGCTCACGTACGGCGTTGGGGCAGGGTCTGAAGGGTTTGTCCTGTAATCCTTTCAATATATTGCTACGGGGAAGCAGATAACAGATGAACCTGGCTGACGGTTTTGCCAATAACCGCTGACTGGACATGTCGCCATGCCAGCCAACAAAGCGCTGGGCTAGGCCCAAGGAGGTTATACACTAATATGTTGTAAGGTCCTTGGCTAGGGCAAAGCTTTCTTGTCCTGGTCTCACTTAAGAAAAAAATAGTAAAACTTTTCATTGTGTTTGTTTCAGTAACACGCAGGATGTTGACAAATTAGTGGTCATTCAGTTTGGTTTTAGTTTGAGTTTCACGGCACTTGCAACACAATAAGGTCACAAAAGTGCCGAAGATTAGAGTTTAGTTTTAGTTTTAGTAGATGTTTTACGCGCTCGCAACTGCATAAGGTCATATGAGCGCCAGAAGATCAGAAGCGTTACAAGAGAGTAACAAACATAAACAAGAAGAAGGGCGATAGATGTTTGATAGGAAAAAAGATGCAAACCACACCAGAGCACCCGCCAACCACTCACCCTTGTCATCCAGTACTGAAGAAAAGTAAAGTAAACAGACAGAAACAACAGAAGGAATGTAAAGAGGTAGAACCTGCTAGTGGCACCCTCTTACCACCCTCTAACAGTTTTACGGCACTTGAACACCAGAAAGTCATAATACAAGTATCAAAGATAAAAGGTGTTGTAAGAGAGTAACATACAAAGAAACCATTTTTTTTCAGTTTTACTAAGAGTTTTACGGCCCCTGCAGCACAATTAAGTATACAAAATTCCGAAAAATAGAGATATTTCTAGATAGTAACATACACAGAAAAGAAGGAGGAGTAATTAGTAAACGTTAGATAGGAAAGAAGGAGCAAATTATAACACCAGAGCGCCCGCAGCCACTCACATTTGCATGCTGGGTTACTTTCCATGTTCAACCAGTCTCTTCCAAAATGATGGATTCTTCAGTATTTGGAAAATGAATCACATGATGTCAGCGTGTGATATTGCACAGGTTCAACGCCACTTGCAATACCGTCACTGTCAGATTATAAGAAGAGGCGGGACCTCCAAATTTAAGGATCACCATCGATAAGGTCTGGCCAAGAGGACAATTTATTTTACAGTGTCTTCCTAAGGCCACAACGTAGGAAAGAGCTGAGTCTCGAATTCCCCAAACCACAATCGCATTTATCCCGTAACCC
>NW_004797281.1:1845286-1846616 GCF_000002075.1 Aplysia californica | reverse complement strand
CCCCCCCCAAAAAAAAAACAAACAAACAACAACAACAAACAACCAAAAGCAGGGCACTGGAACACACAGAGAATTTGATCTACCACCCATGTCACCTCTCAGAGGCAAACTGAGTTGTTTTTGTCAAGTTCTGTTTGTTTATTTGTTTGTTTGAGTAAAGAGAAACACATCCACACAATAACCGCCATTTAGTGGTGGGAAAAGGTAACACAGACAGACAGACAGAAACAACAGAGGGAAAGTACCGAAATAGGACCTACGATTGGCGCCCTCAATTAACGGCCTCGTCAGTCAAGGGTTTACGGCACATACAACACTATACATTAATAAAGATGCACAAGAGTAGAGTGAGAGTAACGTGTGAGAAATGATAAGATGAACGAAGGGAAAACACAAACAAATCAAACAAAAACAACAACAAAAACACTCCACACAAAAAGCAAAAAAAAAAAAAAAGAAAAAAAAAGCCCTTCTGACCTCCCGGTAACCTGCCGTTGACACCTATGTCAGTGCCAGGATCTAGACAATAAAGAAGTATCTCGTCTTACCTTATACTGTCTTATCTTATCCTACCTTAGCTCATCTTATCTTATCTTGTCTGGTCTTATCTTTTCTCATCTCATCTCATCTTATTTTATCTTATCTTACCCGATCTCATCTTATCTCATCTTATCTTATCTTATTTGCGCTGAAGATTAAAAAAAATAGTTGGTTTCCATGCTTTTCAGATTATTATTTGCGCTACAACTCCTGCCACTACGGAAGGAACGACTGAATTAATATTCTCCGTTCCACGCACGGTCTATCATTATCAAGTAAGTCCAGTTTGTCACTGTGACCTCGTAGCACATTATGATGGATCCCAGTGGTGACAGCCGAGAATGACGCGATCTCAACACCGTAAAGATAACATTTCCACGCTGGGTCACTTACAGGGTCAGAGCGAGTTAGCGAGTGGTTGGTGCGTACTGTGATGCGGTTTGATCAGGACTTCTTTCCTATCAAAACACATCTATCGTTCTGCTCTCTCCTCTTTCTTCTGGGTGTTTGTTACCCTCTTATAGAAACATCTCTAGTTTTCGGCACGTATAAAAATATTACCTTATTGTGTCGCAAGTGCCGTAAAACTTTAACCAAAATAGCGAGTTGGTTCATTTTAATGCTTTCAGGAGGAGGTGCCTCCGATTTGACGTCCATCTCCGACAGAATCAAGCAAGAATCACCCCAGAAACAGCTCAAATTAAAAAACGATCCGTGTAGGGATTATCTGAACCAGGAGTAATCTACATCCATCATTACACAAACTGAGACATCTAACGGCCTGCCCCCC
>NW_004797281.1:1841644-1843235 GCF_000002075.1 Aplysia californica | reverse complement strand
GGTAGGTAGGTAGGTAGGTAGGTAGGTAGGTAGGTAGGTAGGTAGGTAGGTAGGTCGGTGTAGATAATACGTAGATATTTATGTATGTAGGTAGGTATGTAGGTAGGTAGGTAGGTAGGTAGGTATGTCTGTATGCGCGCGCGCGCGCGTGTGTGTGTGTGTGTGTGTGATGGACATAATATTATGACGTTTTTATTCTTACCACAATTTAGGCGTTGTGGGGAGACAGAATAGACGGTAGCTTAATACAAGAGACGAAATGTATAAACGAAAGCAAAAAAAAAGAAACCAACCCAAAACGCCTAATACGCTACAACGCTGTACTTTTACAGCAATTATAAAGCCACACAACGTGCTTTGGGCACTTTACCTTTGTAAACTTAAACTGGTCGACCGAAGAGAGAGAATAGGAACTTAGCATAAAATTAGAAACACCCTCAAGCTAAAGACAAAAGGTTCGTCTTTTGAAACAGGCCGCGTGTTCCTATGACGTCACGGGGGGGATTTCGATCCGAGCCTCCAAACGAGGGATAACAAAAAAAAATATTTAAAATTTTTTTTAAAAAAGCAACAACAACCCCAAAACAATTAAAACAACAACAACAAACAAACAAAACTATGCCTACTCCACCCCCTCCCCCCCCCCAAAAAAAGGGAACAAAAGCGAACAAAACAACTTGGAATGTTTTGTTATTGCTCGCTGATCGCAAGCGTCCTGCAAGAAATTTCTCCGTCAGCTTTAACAAAAAACTAATTTAATGGCACGAAACAAAACAATACTCAACAAAAGAAACAACATGCTGCAGCTCTTTGTGGCCGCTCTCCTTTACGTAATCAAACAAATGATTCCACGAGGGGACAAAAGGAGGGGAACAATCATTTGATGGTATTCAATGAGCATATTAATAATATGCTGTTGTCAAAACACAAAAATTAGATATTGAACTTTGAGCCTGTGCTTTACGTACCTCCTAAAAAGTTGAGGTAAGCCGTGTTAATAAGAAGGTTTATTTGTTTGTTCGCTTGCTTGTTTGTTTGTTTGCTTGTTTGTTTGAGTAAAGAGTAGCAAATCGGCACAATACTGGTCAATGAGTGCAGGGGAAAAGTAAGATAGACAGACAGACGGACAAAAACAACAGGGGGAGAGTTAAGAAGTAGGACCTACCAGTGTCATCCTCCAACCACACACAATCAGAAAACGAACGGACATAAAAAATAGCGCGCATAACGAATGAGCAACAGTAAAGTTATGCTTCTGGCACGAAATCAGGCCAGTTGGATATTTCACGTGCACAATTAAGGCAAGAGACAGTTGTCGTTGCGATTCTGCCAATTGACGCCCCAATATGCAAATGAACGGGATATCTGACACCACTTTGTGTAATGCAAAAAAGACCGGTATTGATTTTTTTTTTACTCCCACCTCCCTAGGTTTGGACGACCCCTGGATGGTGAGCAAGGGAGACATTGAGACGATGTAACATCTGGTTGTGTGAGTGACTATTGTCCGCACTATCTCCCACCCAAATGTTAGGCACCGTGGTGAAATCAGGCGCTTGTGAAAATAATAAATTACAAAAAACAAAAACAA
>NW_004797281.1:1840076-1841544 GCF_000002075.1 Aplysia californica | reverse complement strand
CCCCCGAAAACCCTGGCATTTTTTTTGGTAGTTGGACACTTTAAAAAAATGTTCTTCTTTGGCTCTACACCGTTTACGTCTATTAAAAATGACATTTATGTGTGAATTTTACTGAAAAACATTGATTAAAGGCACCAACAGCGTACATTTTCAGTTTTCAAGGTCTCTCAAGCTATGCAAGCTACCAAACTTTGGCTTACATTTTCTCACCAATTTTATCTCTGAAACCAGGTGGCCGTTACCTCCTTCAATTGCAAATATCTCGACTTCTATTCAGCATTGATGAATATTTTATTTCAATTAAATCAAGGCAATTGAACAGGATTTAAGTTGATACCAATAACCCCAAATGCCCCAAAATTGACGAGCACCTGATTCCACCACGTTGTTCCCCAAACATCCGTTCGCAAACCAGGCTTTAGTGATGTAGCAAAAACTGGCGTCAAACGATTCGTGCTTTTATTATTACGTCATCCCTATACCCATCCATCATTTTAACCATCTGTTTGTTCCTCCATCGACTCAAAGAACAGTCCATTTATTCGCCAATCCACTCGTTTGTTCAGATGTCCGTCTGCCTGTCCGTCCATCCATCCATCCATCCATCCATCCATCCATCCATCTATCCATCCATCCACCCATCCATCCATCCATCTATCCACCCATCCATCCATCCATCAATCTATCAATCCATCGGTCGGTATATCCATCCATCCTCCATTCATCCACCCATCAACACATACATATCACCCATCGTCATTGCTGCTCCTCTCTTTAAAAAACAACACCTTTATTATTAGTCCCTACTAGCGTATTCTGACTCCTTTCTTGGACTTTTACAGTTAATATGCACCCCCTCCCCCCCCCCACGAAAAAGAAAACAAAACAACAAAGAAAACTCCCATAAAACATCCTCTTCCCGAAAATCCCCCCTCAATTTTTTACCAAACCCCACAAAACCCGAAAACAGCAACAAGAAAAACAACGAGAGTAAGACCACCAACAACAAGAATAACAACAACAACAACAACAACAACAACAACAACAACAACAACAACAACAGCAACAACAGCAACAGCAACAACAGCAACAGCAACAATAACAAAACTGCTTAGCTCCCTTCTTGTTTCTTTTCTGTTACTTTGTGTGTTTTGAGAATGATGCACATGAGTTCTACAAAATTCACAATTAAAAAACCGTAACTTTCTCTGCTCCTCTTCAAATTGATCGGTTTTGTATTTATACAAACAAAATGTTAATTGAAACGACTTTGAATGCAATCAGAAACTGCTTTGAATCATAGTGAGCTGCGAAAGTAGACTTGAGGGTAACGTTGACGAGTCAGAAAGGTAGAACTTCAAGCGTTTTGACAATAATCCTAAGAAGAAAAAAGGTATAAATGGCTTGACTGCCATTTTAACTCATATATTTTCAGAAAAACCTTCTCCTTTCTCCCCCCCCCCTCTCT
>NW_004797281.1:1838274-1839976 GCF_000002075.1 Aplysia californica | reverse complement strand
TCTCTCTCTCTCTCTCTCTCTCTCTCTCTCTCTCTCTCTCTCTCTCTCTCTATTTCTTTCTCTCTCTTTCCTCTCTCTCTCCCTCTCTATCACTTCCTCTCTCTGTGTCTTTCTCATCCCGTTCTGCCTCTTTTTCATTTTTACTCTCTCTCTATCTTTCTCTCACTCTCTGTCTCTCTCTCCCTCTCTCTCTCTTTCACTCCTATCCTTCCCACGCACTCCATTTTCTCTCGTTCTTTTCCTCTCCACTCTTTCTCTGCCCCACCCACTCACCTTCTCTCCATCAAACCTGTATTCTGCTTACGACTCTGTAATCATCAAAATGCGGGGTCTTTTTTCATAAACAAATTTATTATTAATACTGTTTCTATTTTTAACATGTACGTCATATTAATAATGCTTATTTATCATTCTATTTCTGCGAATCGTACTTCGCTGTTGATGACGCAGCTGTTGTTGTGTAGATATGTACACAGCTGTTCTGACGTTTGTAGTGAGAACCTCGTATCTAACAATAATATCATGTTTCGGTATAGAGAATGGTAGAAACTAGACAAACAGACAAAACTAAAACCAAAAAGTAGAGAAGGAAGGGGGGTGGGGGGTGAAAAGAGGTAAGACCTACCAGTGGCCCCCTCGAATCACCAACAACAGTAAAATCATGCTTGGTAACGAACTATCATCATCATCATCATCACCAGCCTTTCTCACCTCGTGTCAGAGCAGGCTACCACCAAGAGTTCTCCATGTTTTTCTGTCCTGGGCTGTAGTCTCCACCTCCGTCCAGCATTGTCCCATCTCGCTTAGGTCCGATTCTTAATCCCTCATTTAAGAACTACATGTATTAGCTTTAGCTTTAGTAAGAGTTTTACGGCACTTGCAGCACAATAGGGTCATATAAGTGACGAAGATCAGAGGTGTTACAAGAGAGTAACAAACACAAAAAAGAAGGAGGGGAGATAAAGACGACAGATGTTTGAAGGGAAAGAAGAAGCAAACCACACCAGAGCACCCGCCAACCACCCACTAAGAACTATTAAGCCCAGCAAATAAAAAGATAAGGCATAATAAAATGATTAATCCTTTATTAATTTTTTAACTATTTCAATTTTCACTTACATTTGCAGATACAAGGTCTGTTCATTCGAACAGCAGTACACGTTCTGCACCCTTCTGGGTTACGATCATGCGTACGGTTATTCGATCTCAGTTGCCAACAACACATGCTGCACTATTAATGTCTTTTCACGTTTCTACCTAACGATAAATAAGCCAGCACAAGGATAACACATAGGGCAAACGGTTAAGAATAAAACCAAGAAACGATTAAATGAATAGGAATTGTATTTTGTATTTCTCGATACTTTTCAAAGGATGTTGTTTGTTAGTCTGTTTCCAGATTAATTAGCTTAACATTCGACGAGACAATAAACAAAAATGTCAAAAACTGTGTATGTTTCAATGCCCCTTGTAACACAATAACTCAATAAGGTTATTTTAGAGGTGGGACCACCGTTATAATTTAACACCCATTTGCGATAGGACGTAGCCAAACTAAATAGGAACATAATTTGTGTAAAGTAACTTTCCCAATGTGGCGTCGTGCGCCGCTGAGCCTCAAACTGCCGAACCCGCAATATCACGGTTTCGATCCCAGTTGCTTAACCATTAGCTCCCCCCCCCTTTTAATGTAGGAATTCTA
>NW_004797281.1:1831248-1835749 GCF_000002075.1 Aplysia californica | reverse complement strand
CTCTCTCTCTCTCTCTCTCTCTCTCTCTCTCTCTCTCTCTCTCTCTCTCTCCCTCTCTCTCTCTTCCAAAGTTCATGTAACGAATGACGAATGAAAAACATAAAGCTAAATGCCATACCCTGTGAAAAATTAACAAACTTTTATAGATGAGTCATGTCACGGCATTTTGACATAACACTGTGATTCATTGTTGTTTGTTCTTTTGTTTATTTGTTTGTTCGTTTGTTTGTTTGTTTGTTTGCTAGCTAGTTTTTTTGTTGTTGCTTGCCTGAATAAAAAGAAGCACATCGACACAATAATGGTCATTTAGTGTCGGGAATAAATAGACAGACAGAAACAACAGAGGAAAAGTAAAGAAGTAGGACCTGCCTGTGGCACCCTCCAACCACCTGCGATCTGGTAGTATGACCTGAGGGTGGGTCATATGGACAACATTATGAAGTCAGTTCCTGAAACAACCAAACATCCAGGAACGACTGGGTAGTATGATGAGGCATGATGCAGTTCCTGTGATATTCAAATGTCTTTAGATTCAAGATTTGGACAGGCTGGATAGAAGAGGTTTCCATACAACACAAAAGAAAGAACACCACTCCATAGTTCTTTCTTCATAACGACAACAGTTCTGTCGTCTGCTTTCGTCTCCTCTTTCTGCCCCCACCCCCTCACCTCCTTTGCCCCCTCCTCTGGGCTCTTGACTCTTTCTGCAGCCTTTCTACTGCTACTCCTTGGCTCCTTTCTGCTGTCTATCAGCCACACCCCTGATCTTCTGGTAGGAAAGATCTACACCTAGCCTATTCGGACAAGGGCGAGAAATCTCGGAGGACCCATGTGCAAGTTGGGCACGTCAAAGATCCCTTGGTGGTCTATAATCGATATGAGTAGGCTTCGGCCGTCACCCGGGTATAATTCAAAATTTCCTGCCAACTGAAAATGTTTTATGTGTCCCGCGCGCTCATATGACCTTACGCAGTTGCGAGTGCCGTAAAACACATACCAAAAAAACAAAACAAAACAAAAAAACAACAACCCCAAAACAACAAAACAAAAATAAAACGATAACAGCCGTTTAGTGCTTGGACAGGGTAAGGCGGACAGACAGAAGTAACAGAGGGAGGTACAACCCACAAGTAGCGTCCTCCGACAGTTCACTAACAGCTCGAGAGAGATATGAGAAAAAGTCATAGAACGCAGATTCGAGAATGATAATAAGATGCCTCAGTTTTAATTCATTGTTCATTGTTTCAGGAAGCAGCATCCCGGCATTCCGGACATGTCCATTGATGCTCCGTTGCTCTCTCCAAAATATCGCCCAGGGTCCTTCCACTGATTGTGCCAGTGCACATCTGGTTGAACGTTCTTCTGTTCTTTCCCGCAAGGATGCCAGATTTTCCCCTTCCTTCTTAGTTTTAGTAAGAGTTTTAAGGCACTTGCAAGACAAAAAGGTCATGTACGCGCTAGAGATTAGAAGTGTTACAACAGAGTATTAAACACACAAAAGAAGGAGAGATGCTGGACACGGATGCTAGATGTGGGATCGGAAAGAAGAAGCAAACCACCCCAACGCGTCCACCAACAACCCACAATAATAATAATAATAATAATAATAATAATAATAATAATAATAATAATAATAATAATAATAATAATAATAATAATAATATCCGTCTGTGGATTCGAAGACGGGTCAGGCACACTGCTGTCAACCATGATAGCAACTGAGCCAAGGAGCAAGCCTAGAACTCACATTGAGTGGGCGGAACAAAATGGGGGACACAATAAATGCGAGAGAGGAGGGGAAACACATATATCAGGAATTGCTTCACAGCCATCTGGTTCTTCCACACAAACGGTATTTAATCAGTGTGCATTGTGAGTACCTATTTTTAGGTACCCATTAATATTTCTTGAATAAAGGCGTGAAAAGAACACGTGATGCCGTGGAGATCTATTACGGGAAACGATTGACGTGAAGTGGGGCGAACAATAACTATTAATTTTATCTGCAGTGCGGGGGCCTTCTGTAGCCGGATGAGTTGTGAGAAGTGAGTTCAGACTCCAAAGAGAAAGTCAAACAAGTGTCGGTGACACGCGGTTCAGATAGGTGGTCAGTGGGGTGTGTCCTTGCACAAACACGATAACCCTGGCTTGATTAAAAAAACAAAAAACAAACCCGCAAAAAATGCCGCTGCTCGGTGGCGACCAGTAAAAGTGTGTTTGTAAAAATTGTTCTGCATTATTGTGGTGTTATTACGCATGTGGTATTCTTAGCATGTACATTTGTGTGTTTAATTATGTATTTATGTACGTATGTTTGTCATTAAAATAAAATAAAAGTTGTTCCCGCATCCGATCCAGACATTGGGGATTGTCTTGTTAGTGAGACAACTTCCTGGGCCTTCGGCATATTGTAGAAGGGTGGCCAGTTCTTTTCCACGCTGCCTTTACTTCCCCAACTCGAAGTCAGGTAGGTACTCATTACTGATGGGTTTGCAGGAGGGGGGAAAACAATCCGTGGACAAAACGAGGATGTTTTATAATTGCTACCCCAAATTACCCCCACGAATATTAATAAAATGCAACGTATCTATTCATTTACTTGCAGTGTGGGTTTATTACCACTATAGATTGCAGCACATGCACACCCATGCTTGACATGGACGTAGTTAGGCCTCAGTGACATGAGTAATTGGAATTTTTGAACCGTATAATATTACGCGTGGCTAAAGTTACAACATATTTAGCGTTACACACACACACACACACACACACACACACACACACACACAAACACACACACACACACACACACACACACACACAAACACACACACACACACACACACACACACACACACACTCACACTCACACACAAACACACACACAGACACACACACACATACACACATATATTATTATATATTTATTTATTTATTCATTTATTTATTTATTTATTTATAATATATCTCTCTATAAAATATTTATTCACACACACAGACACACACACACACACACACACACACACACACACACACACACACACACACACACACACACACATACACACACACAAACACATAATTATATGCGACAGTCATACAGATATATAATGCCGTCGAACCTCCCCTAACAACTTCCTGTCCGAGATAATCATCTGCACAAATGATCACATCCCACTCCACTACTAACAAGAGGTTTATTTTCCCCTCCTATGTCATGCCGTCATAATGACACGGTCCAAGACGACACTTGTCTAAGATGGCCACTTTTTTCTCGATTATGGGTGGTCGTCTTAGACAGACACGTTCTTTTTTGTTGTTGTAAGAGTTTACGGCAATTGCAACACAATAAGGTCATGTAAGCGACGAAGATTAGAGATGTTTCAAGAAAGTGACAAACATAAAAAAGAAGGAAAGATCAGGACGATAGATGTTTGATAGGAAAGAAGGAGCAAACCACACAAGAGCACCCGACAACCACCCACACAGACAGGTTCGATATATATATATATATTGCATAACAACATATAACATTGGTCTGCAAACTAAATGAACATGAAGCCATCGGCGTCTGTTGTGGAATGGAAAGCCTATTATTGTCTCGTGTCGGGCTAAGAGCGTGGGTTCAGTTCAGACTGGGAAAGTTTTTATTGTTCTAGTCCCTCAGAAATAAATGTCAGCCAGAAAGCTGAATTTATTTTAGCCCTGGCAGGCAGGTTCATAGCAATCGTCTTGAAATTGACATACACGGATTCGATTGTGGCGTAACACATTTAAAATCATTACTACATCACAACTGAAAGAGCTGCGGAGCTGGCCTACCATAGAAAACTGCATCTCCCCTCGACGCGTGACGGCAACAGAGGATGAAAAAGTAAAAGTAAAAGTAAAGTCCCACATTAATATTGAATTATTGTCAAACAAAAACAAATTTTACATAATGTTAGAGGCACATTTACTTTTCTTTAAATCACACAAAAAGAAGCTACAATTCAACATAACTCCCCACAAAATCACACAATCGCAAAGCGAACTAAACGTACTATTGGAGACGAAGAGAGCGCGCTTATTGCTTCAAGTACGGTACGACGAGTGAGGGGAAAACCCCGGCTGGCTCTGTTCAGCTGTTGGCTCCAGCCGCCAAATATCCACTTCCTCTTCTTCGCCTTCTTCCGTGCTTTCCGACACCCTCTCCCTCCCTCCCAATTTTCGGCTACGTTGCCTCTGCTGTGTTCCGTTTCCGTTGTTTTGGTTTTGGCTTTCTTTGAGTTTCTTTTCTTTGTTTTTGTTGTTTATTATATCTTTCAATTCCTCGCGAGTTACTGATCATAGTGTACCTCATCCGATCGCGTCAATATAATAATATTATATAACATGAGCTGTTTTCTTTTAAATTAAAAAAATCTTTATACAGATTTACTGATTTACTGGTTTACTGAGTTATTCATTTGTTTATTTATTTATTTATTTATTTATTTATTTATTTATTTATGCGTTTATG
>NW_004797281.1:1827428-1829588 GCF_000002075.1 Aplysia californica | reverse complement strand
TATATATATATACCCTTCCATCCCCTCTCTCTCCCTTTCTCTGCATTCTGGTCATTTAACAATGCTGGAAGAAGCGCAGTATAGAAGCATAATAACATCTTTACACAACCATATTTTTAAATTCTGTTTTCTTTATCTGAAGTTTTAAAAGACAAGCACCAGCACACATACAATGTAAAATGTGCAAATTCGTGTTTCAGATTTGTATCTGATGGTTCCAAATGAGCCACAACATTGCCTTTGTCCACTGCTGATTGGACATGTTATGTTATAATGTGTCTGCTACGCTCTTAAAGGGTTAACGGTTATTTTAGTTTTACTAAGAATTTTACAGCACTTGCAACATAATAAGGTCATATAAGTGCCGAATATTAGAGGTGTTACAAGAGTGTAATAAACATAAAAAGGAAGAAAGAGAGATCAGGACGATAGATATCCGATACGAAAGAAGAAGCAAACCACACAAGAGCACTCGCCAACCACCCAAAACGGTTATTTAGTGCAGGGAAAAAGTAAGGCAGACAGATAGACGGACAGACAGAGAGACAGACTGACAAAAAGTAAGACCGGACGGACAGTCAGATCGATAGACGGACGGACAGACAGACAGACAGACAGACAGACAGACAAACAGACAGACTGACTGACAGACTGACAGACAGACAGACAGACTGACAAAAAGTAAGACCGACAGACAGTTAGATCGACAGACAGACAGACAGATAGACAGACAGACATACAGACATAAGAGAGTGAAGGAAATGAAGTAGCACATTCCGGTGACACCCTCCAACCACCCACATTCCGCGGAGATGTAATCATAACAGAGACACAACTCGGAAATGCCCTATAAATATTTTATGCACAGCTCCGCAATGCCCTTTGGATCTTGTTTCACACAGCCGTCAAAAAACATTTTGGTTTTTAATTTCGTGTTTTTTTCTTTGTTTGTATTTTTATTTTGTGGAGCCGTCGACAACGGTTAAAGGTGTGTTTGGGTTTTTTTTTTTCTTTTTTCTTTTCTTTGTTTTGTAGATCCATCGGCAATGCTTCAAAACATTATTTTGTTGCTGATGTTTGTTAGTTTGTTTGTTTTTGTCTTTTGGGTGTGTATGTAAAGGGGAGGGGGGGGGGGGTATTTTGTTGCTGACAAAATGAAGTTCATAAGGTCAGATTTCTTATGCTTCTCTACTTCTAGGTTAGATAATAATATTCACAACACATCCCGCGACACCTAAAACACAAAAACGCCAGCTTTGGTTACACGTTCCTGGGTTCAATGACCAAGTAGGAATGACAATATTATTATTTACCACTTAGGTCGTTTTGAAAGGGAGGGCGTTCATGGCACAGGAAGAGGGTTCGTTTTTAGTTTTACTAAGTGTTTTACGGCACTTGCAACACAGTAAGGTCATATAAGTGCCGAAGATTCGAGGTGTTACAAGAGAGTAACAAACACAAAATAGAAGGAGGGGCGATAAAGACGATAGATGTTGGATTGTAAAGAAGAAGCAAACCACATCACAGCACCCGCCAACCACCCACCAGGAAGAGGTTTCCTCCCCCCCCCCCTTCCCCCTCCCCACTCCTCCCTCAGATCGAGTTGGCCCTGACCGGAAGGGTGGGAGCCCGCTTCCTTAACCCCTATCCGTACGTCGTGTTTTACTATCGTGTCCATACGACGTTGGGAACTCTGTGCCACCACTTTCCAAAGAGGAAATTTACTCGTTAATCCGATCCGTACGCTTTGCATAGTAGTCTGTCAACATGATTATTTGAGAAATACTGAAAGTTTCTAAGATATCTTCGCACTAGAAGTATTCTAAAATGTGAAGAATACAAACCCCGGGGTACAAAATGATTTCAGGGCCAACGGATAGGGTTAATGATCTACATAGTGTCAATGTGTTCGTAAAGGAGAAGGAAAAAAGGATGGGATAAAAAGCAAAAACAAAAAACAAAACAAACATCGCGGAGATGCATATAGGCATAATATGTTCATGCGCACAATGACACACACACACACATTACACATACACATACATATGCACATTCACGCACACAAACACACAAACGCTCTCTCTCTTTCTCTCCCTCTATCTCTTGCTCTCTCTCACACACACATACACACACAAACTCTCTCTCTCTCTCTCTCTCTCT
>NW_004797281.1:1823802-1825223 GCF_000002075.1 Aplysia californica | reverse complement strand
GGGGGGAGGGAATAAGTCAGGAATGGACAGAATCTATAATAAGCGCATTGATCATAAATGTTCGGTCTGTATAGTAATTGGAGTGTGTACTTGACTCCATGTGGATGCCCGGCCGTAGCACACTGCGGGCTGTGCAATTAGCATGAAAAGCCCAGAACGTATGAACACACGCACAACCGTGTCCAAAATACCTGGACGGTTGTTTCTTAACTGGACTTATCATAATGTGAGGCAGCGTGGTGAAATCAGGCGCTCGTCAAGTTTTGGGTAGGTAGAGTTATTGGTATCATCTTAAAGTTTGTTCACTTTTTTTTACTTTGATGAAAAAAATATCCGTTTATCTTAAATACAAGTCGAGATATTTGAGAATGAAGGAGGTGGGGGTCACCTGTTTTCGGAGGTAAAATTAGTGAGAAATTGGCCGCCAAAGATTCGTTATTTCCTAAGCTTAAGAGTTCGTGGTAACTGAAAATTTACATCTTTTGTCTCTTTAATCAACGTTTTAAAAAAAAAATCCACACAGAAATGAGTTTTTTTAATTGGCATGAAAGGTGTTGAGCCAAAAAAAATGTAAAAAAATGATAAAAATCTACAAACATGCGGAAAAATGCAAGTTTCTTTACTTTGATTATTTTGACGAGAGCCTGATTCCACCACGCTGCCTCACATATTTACTATGCTGGCAATATTTCCACAAGAACCGATTTGGATAAAAATAAGAGTGAGGAGTGTAAAAAAAAAGGCAAAGGATCCACACTATAGTGCCTACAACTACAACACCCTCCTTTGTATAACAGAAGAGTCATGATGAAAGAGAGAAAACGGGGTAGACGATACATGCTCAAGGGGGCTTCAGGCTTCAGGATACCTATTTATTTAATCCAAGGCGCCCCTGCGTACAGTTTCCACATCGCTTGTTTGCCGGAGACTTTATAATATATATCCAATTTAGTGTCTCCTCACCCCCTAAACACATACATGCACGCACACACACACACATAAATACACACACACACACACACACACACACACACACACACACATAAATACACACACACATACATATACACACACACACACATACACACACATACACACACACACACTCAGACATACACACACCCTTAAACGTTCCACATACACATACTTACCCCTACTTAAGCCCTCACACACTCGCACGAAAACACACACACACACAGACACACTCGTACGAAAACACACACACACACAGACACACTCGTACGAAAACACAGAGGCACAGAAACACACACACACAGACACACTCGTACGAAAACACACAGGCACAGAAACACACACACACACACACACACACACACACACACATACACACACACACACACAAACACACACTCACACATATTCACACTAACACACTCACACACACATTCACACACACACAC
>NW_004797281.1:1815806-1821578 GCF_000002075.1 Aplysia californica | reverse complement strand
ACACACACACACACACACACACACACACATGCACTCATCCCTTTATAATACAAACCGTATCCAGAAAGCGCTTTTTTAATGGGCAAGGGATTACAAAAAAGATATGAAAATATTGACTACGCTGAGAGTGGCTATGTCTAATTCTCAGCGCGGGCCATTTGTCAAATTAGATTCTTAAAACATTCAGAAAATATTTACTTTTGTACGACTTTCTTGCAACTGTTGTTAACTTGACTTAGTCGTCAATGCAAAGAACTTGCTTTGAAGATTTGCTCGTTAGCAACCGTAACACCACCCACTCCCTCTCCGTTCCTTGTGGCGTCGGTGGCCTAGTGGTTAGGCTCTCGGACTCGCAACCATAAGGTTGTGGGTTCGAATCCTGTCAGGGACCCGACGTTGTGTCCTTGGGAAAAGCACTTTGCACGAGTTTTCCTCACCCAGGTGGGAATGGGTACCCAGCTATAGACAGTGAAAGATCTTGTCGGTTTGTTAGTGTTTGAGCGCTTAATCAGCTGCTTGCACTGTATGCTTCCCGGGAAGCAGAGAATGTTTCTGAGTGTTCTATGGTCAGCTGGGATAATAATATAGTGTAAAGCGCATAGAGCTGGCTGTCGAGCCGGGTTATGCGCTATACAAATGCTATTTATTATTATTATTTATTATTATTAAAAGATACATATTATGATCCTGTCTGTTTGACCCCATGATTGTAAGTAAAAGCCAAGTAAGCCGCATGGGAAACACCGCCAGAAGAAAGACAGAGACACTCGAGGAATAATCTTCTCCCCAAGTCTGGCGTCAGCGAGATCGTCATACTCTTGACATGCTGCTGCTTTTAGAATTAAACCAGCCAAAACTATTCTTCAGCAGTGCTGTTCCGAGCAAAGACAGCCCCTTAGATCAGAAAGTTGCAAGTCCTACCCTAAGGCTGCGTCCAGTTCGCACACCCGCCAACCACCCACCGGGCCCTGTTCATAATGAGTCGGACAAAGATAGCATTAGATTGCGTTACTATAAGCAGTAAAACCATTATTTCTCGCCAGGTAGGGAGACTATAGGAACTTTGGAAACATAATAGGAATCACCGAAATATTATACGCGTCACGACGCTGTGGAATCAGGTGCTCGTCTTTTGCTGGTCATATGGAGTTTTGGGAATAAAAGAAATACCCATTTATCTTCAATAAGAGTCGAGATATATGGGATTGAAGAAGGTGGAGGTCACCTGGTTTCAGAGATAAAATTAGTCAGAAAACGCCTGTCAAAATTTGGAGACTTCCAAAGCTTGAGGGTCCTTCGAAACTGAAAAGTTACATTTTGTGAGCCTTTAATGAATGGTTTTCCATCAAATCTAAGGTACAATGTCCTTAAAAGGGCATAACATGTGTTGAGCCAAAACAAAACAAACTTTCGATTAAAATTACAAAACTTAAGCTTATATTGACGTGCACCTGATTTCACCACGATGCCTCTCATATTATTGCAAAGGTTTAGAAAAGGGTAATTGTAATATAAGACAGAACAGACCTTTTCGAGAAAAACAATATTATTGTGAAACTTCGATCATTAGAGAATAATCCTCATCGTGAAAAAATAAATTTGAAATTGTATGGGTTTAACACCACTTGCGACACTGTTTGGTTAAGGTTATTTATGAGACGGGGCATCCAAAATCAACTTTATTTCCGACAGGACCGAGTGAAATGAAGCTGTCAAAATTTGATGATGTAGTGTAGTGTGGAAACAGAAGTAAACGTCAATTCAAGCCAACAAATTTACGGTAAACACTTCAAGTCACTGTTGTTGTCAGCGCATCGACTGAAAATTGATTTAACAAATGCCAGAAAAACAAGACGACCGAAATAATTAACATTAAAAAAAAATAAAAAAAATAAAATGGCACCTAAAACTATATTCCGACACACAGAAATAATAATGACACCAACCGACACTCCCTTCTCTGTTTAAATGTTCTCCGAGGCTTCCAGACAACACTGAGACCAACCAGGGCACACAAGACTTCCACTGAAATGAATGAACTGACGCTCGCTGACAACGGAACCCATGTGACTTCCAGCAGCGCCGACAAATCGCTACCTCAGAATTACAAAGTTCTATCTGACATTTTGGACGTTTTGAGTTACTAAGACCTTGAGATCAAAGAGCAATTTTATTGTTCTAACTAACTGCTCTATCAAAATCGTGACAATATTTGAAGTCCTTCTCAAGATATTCAAAGAATTGCATTTGAAAAAGCATGCCACATTGTAAAACTTAATTCAAAAAAGAAAGACGTAAAATTTATCAAAACTAGGTATTGAACAGATAGAACTCTGTAATTCTGGAATGGTGAAATCGCGTAAGCTGGCATAGATCTACACTTCCCTCCCTCAACCTATAGTGGAGACAGAAACTGGATCAACAAACTGAAAATTCAACGCTTACTTTTTCTCTTAAAGATAATATTATTCTTACTTCAATAAATAATATACATTATAAATGCAATTTTTTAGTTTTCTGTTCATCACGTGTGCCATGTTTACAAACAAACGAAACATAATATTATTTGAAACCAGAACAGCCGTGCGGACCAAAACTGCTTGCAGTTTTAAGGCCTGTGTCCACTGCGACGGACAGCAACCGACCCGATTCCGTCCGTCTCTCGGAAAGTCGGTAGTTGAAATGGAACACCGTTTATTTCCTAAGAATTCAGTGAAAAGTCTGTTCGGCTGAGTCAAAAAACAAGACACGACACGCCCAAACAAAAGACGTGTCGGTTGGAAAGCCGCTTGCTCAATTTTAGCCGGGCCGGGTCGTGACTCATGAGCCATAGGCCCCGCCGGTGCTAAAAACAAATTGAGTTCGGATTAAATTTCCAATGTCATATCCGTAATCAGCGCCTCAAAATTAGCAAAGTATACGCGCACACCACCTGGTTTAAATGCATATTAACAATTTTACCAATTTTCCCTTAAAAACCCATTCATTTCTTATTCCCGCCTTAGGTTCATTGACCTGGACTATTTATAGGCCTGTACCGAGGACACAGCTTTGGGACACAAACTAGATGTGTCTTGTCCGAACTGGTGGACACACAAGACGGAAACGACCCGACCGATTCTCTTCCTCCCGACAAAAGATCGGGCCGTGTCCGTCTCAGTGGACACGAAGGGTAAGAGTCTCTGTTTAAGGAAGTAACACGTCGAGAAGACAATTGGACACTTGTCTTGTTACCTCCAACTGCTGTCACCTGTTGTTTATTCAACGGTAAAACAAGTTCTTTGATCTGACAGTTTGTTTTTGTTTAGTTTTAGTAGAGGTTTTACGGCGCTCGCAACTGTATAAGATCAAATGAGCGCAGAAGATTTGAGGAGTTACAAGAGAGTAACAGACATTAAAATGAAGGAGGGGAGATAGAGAAGATAGATTTTTTAAAAGAAAGAAGGAGCAAACCACACCAGAGCACCCGCCAACCACCCATTGACAGTTTGTTTGAAAAGCAGAGAAGCACGTCGACAAGATAACTGTGGGTGGTTGGTGGGTGCTCTGGCGTGGTCTGCTACCTGTTTCCAATTTGATATCAGTAACTGTCGTCCTCATCTTCTCTCCCTCCTTTCTTTGTATGCTACTCTCCAGTAACACCTCTAATCTTTGGCCCTCATATGACATACTATTTGAGTCGCAAGTTCCATAAAACACGATAACTGTTATTTAATGCAAAGAAATAGAAAGATAGACAGAAACAACAGAAAGACGGAATATCAAAAGATGATGTAGGCATGACATAATCATTTAGTTACAACGCTCGTGTCATTAGACATTGAATAATAAGCTACCGTATTACTTCAGAATTTGACTGTGTTGTCCCTCCCTGCTTCACAATGTCAGTATTGATGGTAGTTCGGAGGTTCAATCGGATTTGTTTAAGGTAGCCACCCATTGTCGAGGAGAAAAGTGTTTGTCATAGACACGTGGGCGTCATGGACAGTGTCATCATGTTTATTTAAGAACACACATGGGGGGAAGTGGAAAGTGTTCGTTTGTACAGGTAATTGTCTTGGACAGGTGACCCGTTTCAGCAGGTTCGACTGAATATACAGGGTGACTAAAAAAGAATCAACGGATCTCACTGGCCAAAATGTTAAGGAGAAAAAGTAATAGAAAACTCAAGCTTAGTCACAGGTATTGTACTCACAATCAAATTTTATTTCCTGTCTTACAAGTATTCAATGTGGCCACCACTAGCAGCACAGGCATCATCAATGTGATTAGAGAATTGGTCACTTTTAAGGACAATCGGGTAACCCAGATTTCGGGGGTTTCCAGAAATCTTGGCCTATACCAAAAGTGCACCTATAGGAGAAGTTTGGTTTCATTGGTGTGTATAGTTGTTGGTTATAGAAAAAATCCCTCCTTGTGTTTTAAAGATAGAATTCATGTGTCCAAACACTTTACCTTTGATTGTCTTAAAACAGCATTTTTCGGGATACCCCCCTTGTGCTTAAAAGAGACCAATTTATCTTAGACTCATTTCAGCATATCACGGTCCACTGGGTTGATCTTTATTGTTATTCGATGTTTAAGGCCATCGAGTTTAATGGGCAGTGTTTGAACATAAACGTAATGTTTTGCATATCCCCACAAGTAAAAATCACTCACGGTGAAGTCTGGGGATCTAGCAGCCCAAGCACAGAGAGTCTTAAGCACCTTTCCGACTAATCCATCGCTGAGGCACTTTTCCCTTTAAACAAGCTAGAACCATCAGATTTCAAAGGGCGGTGCTTTATCTTGTTGAAGAATGAAGTCATGCGCATCTTACTGTATTGATGTAAAGATCCAGTTTTGAATCATACCAAGACAGATTTCTCCTGTAACTGCATTTCCTTCACAAGAAGAATGACACGACAAGAGCACCACATGTAACAGCTATTCAAAAGTTGATAACTCCTCTTTCAAATGGTAACTGACCCATTCCATAACGATGCTTGAGAACTGCATCAATGCGTCATAAAATCATTTCATTCTTTTTTTTTTATTCACAAGTTATATAACTTCCCTTTCAAATGGTCACCGACTCATGTCTTAACGATCCTTGAGTACTGAAGCAATGCGTCATAGGATCGGTTCATTCTTTTTTTTAAAACCCTAAATAACTGGCTCTGACATTAACGTAGACACGCGTGTTGTGATTTGAGACTACGTGCAAGGATCAATTATTTACCGCTCCAGTTCACTTATATAGAAACAGTGTAACACAAAAAAAGGCCTTTGGCAACAGGAGACACGGTTCAATGAAACAGCAATAATAATATGTTTAATTTATGTAAGCAAAAGGGGCTAATTAGTTGCAATAAACTCTTTCAGTTACTCATAATAAACTTCCTTAGACTCCATTCTTTTCTCTTAGGAATTATAACTGTGTTCGTGGTATAGACGGGTTTTTTTGCGAAATAAGTTGTCTTTTACCCTTTTTAATTTTAGTTTCAGTTTTATTAAAAGTTTTACGGCACTTACAACACAAATCGGTCATGTAAGTGGCTACGATTAGAGGAACTGCTACTGGAGAGTAACATACAAAGAAAAGAAATAGGCGAGACAGGCCTATATGAATATTTTTGATTGGAAAGAAAAAAAAAACTATATAGAAGCACCGGTTAAATATCCACGAAGCTAATTAGATATGTCTATAAAAACATGCCGTTTCTTAAAACATCCCATAGACTCCGTTCGATGGCGTAGGAATCATGTTCGTAGAATGGGTGTTGTTTTTTT
>NW_004797281.1:1812289-1813591 GCF_000002075.1 Aplysia californica | reverse complement strand
AACCAACCCAACAAACCAACTGCCCCCCTAAACCCCCCCTCTCGCCCCCACAAAAAAAGACACAAGCAAGGTACGGTACCCTACCTCGATCGCTATTGGGGATCCTCTGCTCCTCCGCCTTCTTCTCGGCGTAGTGACAGAGCAGCACCACGACCCCTATGAGGATGCAGACAGAGAAGAGGCAGCACACGACACAGAGCATGGCGTTCATCTTGTCCTCGCTATCCTCCTCTGCGGAGCTGTCGTCCGTGTCAGTGGAGTAGCGCTTGTACTGGTACTTCTGGTACGGGAGGCTTTCTACCCCCATGAAACCTGGGGGGGGGATAGATAGATATAGAACACTAAATGCGTGTCTCAGAAACATAATATACCTTAAAAGATAGGATAATACATGTACATTCAATTCAGACGAAAAAGCAACACATTTTTGTTGATCATACGCAAACATTTATCTGAGGCAACTGTAAAAAAAAGAACAATGTCTGAGACAATTAACCTATTATGATTATTGCAGACTGCTTAACAATAAAGTTATAGTAGGCTTTACAAAAATGATTTGAACAAAGTTTTAAAAAAGCGACATGGATAATATGCGCCCATTTTGAACAATAACATTATTTTCCGAAACAACACATCATAGAAGGGATATAACAATGGGTCTTCTGTTTTATTTAATCAGGGGCGGTATTTTGACACGTCAAATACCCGGTTATCTCCCCTTATTATTTGTGTCGTGAACCACGGAAATAGTTGCTAAAAAAATTTATTTAGAGCTGCCGTAATCAATGGGCTCCCATTTGATTAAAGAAAAACCCCCAAAAAGTCTCAATCAGGTCGTTTAAAAGGTGGGGCCTTCAGTGCCCCCATTCAGCTTGAATAATATACAAAGGTCTGAATATTCTTCGGCTTTATCGATGAAAAGAACTATTGAGTTACAATTTTTTCCCTTTGATTTTTTTAAAAACCCAGGTACCGTATAAGCTTACGCGAACAGTATAATGGGATCCTTTGTTTCATATTTACAACTCATAGTTCACAGGTTTTCTTGCTTTGATAAGCAATGAAGCGTTTTCTATCACTAGTCTGGTAATACGAAACTATTGTTAATAATGTTTCATAAAGATTTGCCTGATAGATTTGTTTAAGAAAACATAGCAGGCAGAGGCAAACGAAGAGACTTTACAACCAGAGAGAGAGAGGGGGGGGGATAGAAAGAGACAGAGAGAGAGAGAGAGAGAGAGAGAGAGAGAGAGAGAAGAGAGAGAGAGACAGAGAGAGACAGAGAGAGACACACACACACAC
>NW_004797281.1:1810057-1812085 GCF_000002075.1 Aplysia californica | reverse complement strand
TCTATACTTATATTATAATAAGTTTATGAGGAAAAAAAACAATCATAATATTATTATACAGACCTAGTTGCGTACATCATAATCAAGAGGAACAGAGGGGAAGGATCTGGGAAAGGGGAGTGGTGAAGGGAATACTGTTCTTAAACAACTACAGGGTCCACTGTTGTCTATGCAGGCTCTACTGTTTTGTCCTTTTTCAAGTTTCCATTAGTGCTATAGCTACTAGAACAATAATATAATAACAATTAACGATAATGGTACCTGGAATATTATTATCATATTATCAATATTTATGTATTATTAAACTATCTATTATCAAAATACCTTCAGGCGTCATCTCTGGCTCAGAGGTTGACGTGAAATGACACAACCATTGTTCACGTTCACTAACAGCTCTCGTGCATTTGATCCATTTTAGCCCAGTCCGTACTTTGATGATGTTTATGGTCCACATACATAGTTCATTCGTGCCACCCCTAAGCCCCTGTGCCCCAAATCTTGCCTTCGAGCGTTTCCTTCACAATAGTCCGGTGGAGTTTATATGACCATGGTATTGTATCGTCTCTGTTTCCTTTTGTAGAACACTTTTTATCTTGTATTAAATGTAGAACACCTTTTATTTTGTATTTAAATAATCGAACACACCTCAGTTTTATATGACCATGGTATTGTATTGTTCTCTGTTTCATTTTGTAGAACACCTTTTATCTTACGTTAAAAGAATCTAACACACCCCAGTTTTATATGACCATGGTATTAAATCATTCTCTGTCTCATGTTGTAGAACACCTTTTATCTTGTATTAAAATAATCTAACACACGTCAGTTTTATAAGACCATGGTATTGTATTGTTCTCTGTTTCATTTTGTAGAACACCTTTTATCTTACGTTAAAAGAATCTAACACACCTCTTTGTTTGTTTGTCTTTTTTTTCTTTCTAATAATTCTGGCTATGCTGTAGTAGTAGCACACCTCGGACGTAGATATTTTTTTCTTTCTTGTCTTGTTCTTTTTGGTCTTTGTTAAAGTCCGGGTTTTGGGTTCAGATAATAAGGACTCAGCATCTTAATTGGAACATACCGAAGATGTAACATTCCACCCATATCTGCCTTCAAGGTAGACCATAACTACCTCGAGCAAAGGTATTATAACATTATATCCGAAAACTATATCTGCACTTTTGCACACAAAATAAAATTTGCAGGAAAAAGATTGGACTCTTTCATTCTTTTAACAAAAGTGCTACATTATGCATTATTTCTGACTTTTTTCGATATTAATAAAATATGTCTTGAGCATAAGCAAATTTGTAATAACAAAAAAACAAAGCTTTTTCTCAACATTTAGAATTTGAATTTCGACAAAATATGTCATGTCTTGAGCATACGCAACCTATACACCAGCGGTCAAAAACTGCACTTAAAAAAACCCAAACTAAAACAACAGCAACAACAAACAACTACATTTTTGGATTGGTATTACTGGAGGCAATACGATAACGTTCAAGCTGCTTCTTAGCTACATCGAACTGGGCTACCTCTGGTCTGTTTGCTCAAACGTGTCTTAAATAACGCTGAAGGAGGCACGTTGGCATAACTCAATCTCAGAACTACAAAGTTCCACCTGATCAATACCTAGTTTTGAGAAATTTGCCCTAATAATTTTTGAGTTAACAAAATGATGTCACGCTTTTTTGAGTGCAATTTTTTGAATATCTAGATAACTACTCCGAATATTCTTACGCTTTTGATACAGTACATAGAGAATATTTTAATTTGCATCCTCACCTCATGGTCTTAGTTACTCATAACGGCCAAAAAAATGTCAGATAAAACGTTATAATTCTGAGGTAGCGATAGAGTAACTGACCTATTTCAAACAAAGTAACACTTTGTTTTCCAGGGGGGTAAGCAGCAGCAGCGCTCTGAAGTATGCGCACGCCTTTGTTTGCTCGTGTGTGTGTGTGTGTGTGTGTGTGTGTGTGTGTGTGTGTGTGTGTGTGAGTGTGTTTATGTGCATACGCGGGT
>NW_004797281.1:1808931-1809957 GCF_000002075.1 Aplysia californica | reverse complement strand
GGGGGGGGGATCCAGGATTGATTTCTCGTCCCGATTCCAAGCTGAATGTATTATCATTTTGACCTCTAGGATCACGTGCCCTGACGTGGCCTTATAAGATTCATTCATCTGAGGCTTATCTTGAGTTCGTTTCACATTCTTATCCTAGAGAAGACGAAAGATTCCATTACTTTCTTTTTTTTGCGTTTGGCTTGCTGTCAGAATTCTCTCTCTCTCTCTCTCTCTCTCTCTCTGTCTCTCTCTTTCTCCCTGTGTGTGAATGTGAGTGTGAGTTGGGGGTATTTTGGGGTATTTTGCGCGCGTTTATACATAAATATAATATACATCTTTCCAATCCCACGTTATTGAAGATAAATTCTCAGCTAGTACCAAAGAAATATTTATAAGCGTAAACATACAAACCCACGGACTTAAAGTTCATTTTCTTTTTGTTATTGCGTCTTCTGTGAAACCTTTCGGGTTTTTTTTCTTAACACAAAAGAGAAATGTGTCCTTTTTCCTATCCCTGAATTCATAATTAATATACGATGTCTCTAGAAATAAGATGTAAAAAAGATCAAAATGAAAATAATACACTAAATCAGGAAGGTGAAGATCATGATTAGATCGAAACTTCTCGTTAATACTTTCTGTAAATCTAAAAATTAAAAATTTTTTAAAATTAGGCTCCCCCCAAAAAAAACAAAAAACCCCCCAAAAATTTAGGTGGGCAAAATAATAAAATAAAAATATCAGTGAAGAGTAAAATTAAAAAAGAATTAAGCGCAGGCACATTTTCCGCCTTATGCGAAGCATTGCCAAGATGCATACTATTCTTTTAAAAGCTAGTATCGCAATAAGAGAAATGATAAACATAACTCTCTCACAAAAACAAAGTTCAGCCACCAAAAAAAACTCATGAATAAATAACGAATTGTTCGTTTTAGAAAATACATTTTGTACTTTGATTAAATTTATTTTTTTAAATCCCCAAACATAGGTACTTAAAAGTTAATTGTGTCTGTCATTAATTTTTTTAAACCCCCC
>NW_004797281.1:1805008-1808831 GCF_000002075.1 Aplysia californica | reverse complement strand
TTTATCTGAAGCATATTATTCGTAGTTCTTTTCCTTTTACCACTTCTTTTCAACGGCTGTCTCCGTTCGGGGGCCAAAGTATTTTACACTTTAACGGTAACGTGGTAAGTTACGGTTAGCATGAGCAAGTTACAATCTCTTATCTCATAATCATAGCAGACATTGGGTGAACTTTGTACACAATTATCATAACATGTGCGCAGACATAGCGTCGGTGTCGCAGGCAATCCATTTAAGTCCGTTTATGTATTTGTTACACGAGAGAAAAAACAAAAAACAACCACCAAACAAAAACAACTCCTCCCCCCCCCAAACAAACAACAAAATCAACCCAACAAAAACAAAAACGAGACCTACTTTTTTATTGTGTTATTCCGTTATAGAGTCAAGAAAAAGCAAGAAGATTGTAAGCTTTGCCCATATCATTGACACGCTTTTTGGTGATGTTGAAATGTGCATCTTTGATAAATCTTTGGGAGGGTGTAAAAATCGAAAATTCTCAAAGTTTGGACTTAAGCGGATTGCTAGCGACAGTGACGATATAGACATAGATAAAAAGTACATATCCAGGGTCAAAAAGTTATCAGACGGAGTGGAAATGCATCGTTATTGTTGGGTTCTAGCTTGTTAAGCTCTTCTTTCGTGTTTTTCTGGCGTCTGAGGTTTAATAATAATATTAATAATAGATAACATTTGTATAGCGCAAATCCTTGCTCAACAGCAAGCTCTATGCGCTTCACAATCTGTACTATAACCCCAGCAGACCTGAGAGCGTTCTGAAACATCATCAACTTTCTGGGAAGCATACAGTGCAAGCCGCCATTATAGGAGCTAAAAAACACTAACATACTGACAAGATCTTTCGTTGTCTTTGGCCGGGCACCCATTCCCACCTGGGTGAAGTGGGGAAAATTCGTGTAAAGTGCCTTTCCCAAGGACACAACGTCGGGCCCGCGGCTCGAAACCCCGAACCCGCAACCTCACGATCACGAGTCGGTAGGCTAACCACTAGGCCACCGACGCCACAGGTTTAACAGCAAACTCTTCGGCGGTGCACGCAGAAGACGTGAGTTTGATTCTCGAGTGGGATGGGTTTTTTTTTGTTTTATAAATTAAGCGTCTCAGTCTGTTTGCTGAGATTTGGTATCTCATCGGCCACCGTACACGCAGGGTCGAAGACGCCGACCTCTAAATGATCGAACTTGTGTCGGTGCTGAAACATCACTTTGATTAGCATTGTTAAAAACAAATATGAGTCTTACGCTTTCCTTTAGGAACAGCATATCGTAGGCAAGCTATCCAAATAATGTACTAAAGCCAAAAAAGGAAATCTTTTAAGGAGACAAACCCAAAAAGGAATTTTTTTAAGGAGACAGGAAAAAAACACGTTTAACAAGAAAATTGTACCTACATAAGGGTTTTTTTTTCCCTTGCTTTTCTCAACTGTAAACTTCTTACAGTTTTAGCATAACAAACAACTATGTTCCACATTGACAAAGTGGTTGCAAATTAAGGGGCAGGCGGTTTTTTTTTTTACCAGTGTTGAGCTCAGATATATCAATTTTTGAACGCATACATATTCTGTATTATTAAAATTACTCTTGTTCTGATTCCTCGTAATTTGAATATGAAATGTAAAGTCCTTAGTCCTTAGAATAAAAAAACTTCCATAAAAACGTATTGTGTCCCTGGTAACGAGCCAAAATAGAATAGAAATGCTCGTGTCTATAAAACTATCTACAGTCGAACCGAGCCTGCTCTAACTACCACCTGTCCAAGACATTAAGCTATAGAAACAACCACTTGGCACTCCGCTTTTGTGTTTTTCTTCTTTATTATGATGACATTTTACTGTCCAAAAGGACCACCTGTCTAAGATGACTACTTTTCTCCTCGACAATATGTCGTGATCGTCCAGGGTAGGTCCGATTGTTCACCCCACTACAAATCATCGGACCTGCCGAAAATGGAATTATGTTCAACGTCAGACGATAGGTCAGTTTTAAAAATTAAGATAAAACCAAGGAAATATTTTCACTGATAATGTATGTTATTTCATGCTATTGTATTCGTTGTCTTTGCTGAAACATCACTTTGACTAGCATTGTGAAATACAAGTCTTCAACTTTCCTTTCTGAACAGCATATCGCCGGCAAGCTATTCACAATGTACCCAGCTCAATTTGTTTTCTTCAGAAGACAGAAAAAGAACAAAACTGTTTCATTTTAAAAAACAAAAGTACCTACACATTTTTTTGATGCTTTTATGCAAAATTTGGAATTTGAAATATACAACAAATACCATAGATTAAGAGCCTGCAATTCAAAAGAAAATCCAAATTTGGGCTTTGTACATGATTTGAACCTGAGGGTGCGGTGGCGGAGTGGTTAGTGCGCTCGTCTCCGAAGCGGAAAGTCCGAGTTCGAGCCTCGGTTTGGACACGGATTTTTTTCGCCCCTTCCTGCCCACCCAGCAGTAATGTGTACCCCACTTCGAGTTGGTGAAGTAAAGGCTTTGTGGAAAGGAACTGGCCTCCCTACTACAATATGCCGACGGTCCAGGAAGTTGTCTCACTAACAAGGCAATCCCCAATGTCCGGATCGGATGCAGGAACAACTTTACTTTTTACATGATTTGAACAGCTGGCCGACAACCTACATATTATAATAATTTAATAACTCGTAGCAACCCAGGGAAAGAGCAAAGTCCTTTCTGGTTCTCCTTACCTGCCTGAGCCCCCATACTGCTTTTCTCATACTCCGCGATGCCGCTTTGGTCGCCATAACCCTGGGATTGGAAGCCCGATATAGAATGACCGCCATTCTGGACAGCCGAGTACTGAGAGTTGCTCTTGGCCTGTCCGTTCTGCTGTTTCAGCCACGGCTTTTTCGGCTGTTGCTGCTGCTGCTGTTGCTGCTTCAACTGCTGTTGTTCCTCCTGCTGTCCCTGCTGTTGCTGTTGTTGCTGCTGTGACTCCGTTCCCTGAGCGTCGACGTCGTTTTTCAACCGGACGTGACCGCGGCCATTTTGGAAAGACTGCTGTTTCAGATTGTCAAGCTCGTTGGAGCTTTTGCTTTTTGGAATGTGGTCGACGTTTGCGAACCGTTTGCTGGGTAAACGTAGTTTCGATTTGGCCCTAGGTTCAGGAACTAATCCGTCCTCTGACAAAAGGACCGACTGCATTGCGTCTGAATGCGATTCGCCTTTAGTCAACAAAGCTTTCTGTTGCTGGAATTTCGTAAAGGCACTTTTAATTTTAGGCTTGGACAGTTTTTCATCCTCCCAATCAAATTCGAAACTCCCCGAAGCGTCATCGCTCGAATTCGTTTCTTTTGAGACCTTCGCAGATCCATTCGATAGTTTCTGATGAGCAACATCTGCTGCTTCCTGGTCAACGGGCGTGAAGCCATTTTCCACAGCGGCAGGCGCTAGAGACGACTTCTGAGAGTGCTTCAGAGCGTAGAGGACCTCGGGTACGGCGTGCTCAGAGTGACCGTTGCCCAAACTCACTCCATTAGTCAGCGGTTTGGTTCCGTTTTGGAGTACGCTGTCAGCTGATTGGTCTGTTTTTGGCGCCACTGGGGGTCCCCTGTCGCCCCACCAGCCTTCCTCCCACTGCATCTGGAGTAGGGAGGAAAGAAAAAAAAATTAAACGTTTATCTGTACATGTATACAAATAGAAGTTACCTCAAAGCACAAAGGCAGAGACAATAAAACCACTATACTATGTAATGTACAACTTTATACACACACACACAAACACATATACACACACATACACACAAACATACACACACGTATAATATATATTTTAATATATATA
>NW_004797281.1:1801363-1802783 GCF_000002075.1 Aplysia californica | reverse complement strand
GGGGTCATTAATTGGGACATCCAAAGAAGACGTGGGTAGATGTGAGAAGACACACTAGAGGGAAAAAACAAAAATGCATAATTAGCCTTCATTATTTCTTAGTATAGGCTGCCGATAAACCTTTAAAAACACGTTTTTAAATAAAGGAGAACTTTTTACTTTTTTGAGTCAGACATTTTGAGCTGATCAAACTAAAATAGTTTCCATTTGTCTGTACAGGGAAAGTGTGAGGCATCTTGAGGAAATCAGGTGCTCCGTAAAATAATAAAGTCAAAGAAACCGTTATCCTTTTCCACCTGTTGGGCATGGCAATTTTTATCAAAATAATTTTCTTTTTTGGCTCAATACCTTTTACGTCTATCAAACTAACACACATTACGGTGTGAAATTACTGAAAAACGCTGATCAAAGGCACGAAAAAAAAAGTAAAGTGTCCCTCACGATTTGGAAGTCATCAAACTTTGGCAGCCGTTTTCTCGCTTATTTGATCTCCGACACCAGGCGACCCCCACCTCCTAATTTAAGTCGCAAATATCTCTACTTCTATTCATGAGAAATGCGTATTTTTAAAAATCAAAATCAAAACAAATGAACCAATTGAATTAGATTTAAGATAAAACCAATAAATGTATGCATGTATATGCCCATAAATTGACGAGCGCCTGATTTGACCCGCGTCGTGACTCAGTATTATCTTTATTATTACCCCAAATAGTTGTCTCCAAAAATATCTTTCCTAGCCTAACCCTGCCCAGTGACAGAAATATGCAATGTTTGACCCATTAGAAGAGACATGTGCATAACCTGTGCTATCTTATTATCGAAATTGTATTTAATAACACAACACAAATTTAAAATGTCGTTAATCTGTATGTCATTTATGATTTAAGCTCTTGTCATGGAAGTCTTTTCAGTAAAATCTCTGGAGCCCTTCAAAGACTGTTCAACAAAGCTTCTGGCATTATCTCTCCTCCCCCCACCCCCCCGAAAAAAAAAAAGAAACTTCATTTATTAACGCAACACGAATCTAAAATGTTGATAATCTGTATGTCATTTAATATGATTTATGGTGTTGTCGTGGATCTCTTCTGTAAAACGTGTGTTTAATGTTAAGTGGGCCAATGACCTTAGACACTGAATAAATACTTACCGTAGCCACATATCATCTAAGTCACGACTCCTCCGTGGGGCAAAGTCTCCTTTTTATACCTTACTGACTGAGGTTAATTACAATTATTAATATTAGGGTAGCCTACATACAGCAAGTGCCTTTCTCTAACAGTGTTATTTGGAGATAAAAAATTTCGATTTTTAAAATACGCATCACAATGTTTTTAATAGTGTGGTCCATATCTTCACACACACACAGACACACACACACACACACACACACACACACACACACACACACACACACACA
>NW_004797281.1:1797743-1798978 GCF_000002075.1 Aplysia californica | reverse complement strand
AGATAGATAGATAGATAGATAGATAGACAGAGAGACAGAGAGAGAGAGAGAGAGAGAGAGAGGGGGAGACAGAGAGACAGAGAGAAAGAGACAGAGAGACAGAGAGGGCGGGGGAGTGGAGACCATGGGGACGCAAGATTGCTCACGTAAATGTGTATATTCTGAGGATTCATGGCTATGTGTATGTTTGTTCGTCTGAGTATCTGCTCATGCAAGAGCGAAAGAAACAAGATAGCGCAACCAAACAACCCAACCTCATCGATAAATATACATAAGCTCATCGACGCGTGCGCCTGCACGTTATCACGTGATAACACTGCACGTGAAGTAATCTGTCTGATCATGTGTACGCTATGAACTCAAAATGAGCGACTTTTTTGTTTTACAGAGAAGCATCGTTATATAATTTGTTTATCATGACAACCACCTGTTTAGCGGGTATGTGTTTAACCCCTTTATTGTTAGTGTTAGGCCCAAGAATAAAATTGAATAATGGAGCAGGTGTGGAATAAAAGCACATTCCTGCGTTTTATAAACCCCAGTTATTAGGAATATAATGCTCCGCAGTAATAGTTTTACGGCACTTGCAACGCAAATAGATCATATTATAAATGCGGAAGATTAGAATTAGTAAGACCGTAACGCATAAGGACGATAGACGTTTGCTAGGAAAGAAGGATCAAAACATACCAGAGCACGAATACAAATTCATTGTGGGCTACTTTTCAACTTCAGCAAAGAGATTTGGTAATGTTGGTATATTCCTTCTCAGCGGACAGCCTATTGACAACCAACGCTCTCGACCTCAAAGCAACAGTGAACTGGTCTCTTTTAAGCACAAGGGGGCTATCCCGAAAAATGCTGTTTTGAGAAATTCAAAGGTAAGGTTTTGCCCCTTGTTCTGATTCAGTAAAAGCCGAGGAGAGTTTTCTCTATATAACCAAACAAATATACTGTATATTATGTACACAACGATGAAACCAAACTTCTGCTATAGGTAGGGCAATTCCCACTTTTGGTGTAGGTCAACATTTCTGGAAACCCTAAAAATCTGGGTTAGCCCGCTTGTTCTTAAAAGCGACCCTGATCTAGCAGAGACGACCTTTGTCTTTGCGAAACACTGCCCTGCACTTTCGCAAACTCTTTTTTTTTCTTCTCTTCAGCCACTCGAATTAGGTGGATTGAAAAACGAATAACATGTCTTCGGTGATTTTTAGAAAAAGATATTTAATAAT
>NW_004797281.1:1795948-1797507 GCF_000002075.1 Aplysia californica | reverse complement strand
ATAATAATAATAATAAGGCATGTAATAATGATGGGCCCTATCCATAAAAAGACCACTGCTTGATTAAGTCTTACATACTCGTGCGCGTAGTCTTTTATCAACAAGAGCTTACGGTCATGTCGTAAAAAGGAGTCAGTTGGAATTAAACTAGTCCAATTAGGCATGGCCTAGGCAAATAAAACAAAACCCATAACAGGAATGTACAAATTTATTTAGTTTTAAAGTTGTTTAAAAACTTTTTCTACAACTTAAAAATATTATTCTGCCCTTTGGGGACAGAGACAATGCCCAAGCAAGGGAGGTTGACACGGGGGCTCTCGTGGCCTAGAGGTTAAGGTGTTCTTCTCCCATCCAGAGGTCCCGGGTACGAATCCGGGTAGCGACCGAAAACATTTTCTTCTCTAAAATGTTTCCTTTCACCTCTTATTCTGCTCTCTAGGAATGGTCTGTCGTCTGCTTTCGTCTCTACTTTCTGCCCCTACCACTTCACCTCCTTTTCCCGCTCCTCTGGGCTCCTGACTCTTTCTGCAGCCTTTCTACTGCTACTTCTTGGCTCCTTCTTACTGCTGTCTTTCAGCCACACCCCTGATCTTCTGGTAGGAAAGATCTACATCTAGCCTTCTTGAACAAGGGCAAAAAATCTCGGAGGGCCCGTGTGCAAGTTGCGCAAGTTAAAGATCCCTTGGTGGACAACATTGATAAGAGTAGGCTTCGGCCGCCACCCGGGCAAAATTAAAAATTTCCTACCACCTGTAAAAGTTTAATGTGTCCCGCGCGCTCATATGACCTTATGCAGTTGCGAGAGCCATAAAACACTTACCCCGCACAAAAGGTTTACACTATTTGCTGGCAATGGGAGGAGATTCCGAGATAGTGGGTCGTGGAGGGAGGGGGAATGATGGGTTGTCGGGGAGGGGGATGGGAGGATGAGACGGTGGGGATGAGGAGGTTGGGAGGACGAGTGGTGGGGTAAGGAGGATTGGGGAGGGGGTTGAGTGGGATGGGGTTGAGGGATAACGAGGAGCTGGGTACAGAGAGTATGAGGGGGTGATATGTTGAAGTACTGGATAATATAATATAGGTCAAAGAATATTGGATAGAAGGGCGTTGAGGTCATCGTTTATCAAAAACCCCGATAACATTGTGATAATTGTCACCAGAGAAAGATTGTAGGTTTAAATCAGCATCAGAGAAATCGAGCCATCTGCATGCTCCGCGCGTTTCTAGTGTAGTTGCCAGGACATCCAACGTCACTTGTGTGGGTCTTTATTGCCGCAACAGCTGCGTTATACCAGAAATGATTTTCACACCTTCTGCACCGTGGCTATAAACGACGTCAGACACCTCATCGTGAATTCATGGCAGCGAACATTAATTGTTCTATCTCTCCTTTTGACTCATGTTAGGGGAATAAAACTCTCGGCAACGTTGGTCATAACTAACATTCTTGCCAACATTTTTAAAGATTCAACGACACTTGGCGCCTTCAGCAAACAAACACACACATACACACAAACACACACACCTATGCACACACACACACACACACACACACAAAC
>NW_004797281.1:1792429-1794043 GCF_000002075.1 Aplysia californica | reverse complement strand
AAGAAGAAGAAAAAGAAGAAGAAGAAGAAGAAGAAGAAGAAGAAGAAGAAGAAGAAGAAGAAGAAGAAGAAGAAGAAAAAGAAGAAGAAGAACAACAACAACGACGACAACAACAACGACAACAACAACAACAACAACAGCAGCAACAACTGTAACAACAACACAACTACCTGGACAAGAATTGAACTCACGTCTTCTACGGGCGCAGGCAAAACCGTTGACTGCTCCAAAACAGACGATTGTCATTTGTCGTGCATCCTGACGGGGTGCATCGAGCTTTAGACCACCAACGGCTAACCGAAATTCTTAACAAGTACATGTACCTGTAGTAATGACGGAGAAACCCTGGTCGACTTTGTGATACATTTTACGTGACAGTAAAAAAACTGGGAAAGTTTTTTTGGTAACTTTTTGTGTGGTGAAAATGTAATACATAATGATTTATTCAGTCATTTGGTCATTATGCAAACAGCGTAAGGTGTAAATAATTATGTAAGGTGAACATCGCTTAATTTGATCTGTCTGCGTATTGTGGACACGTGATAGGACAGTACGTATTGATAATACATGTAGTTCATCCGTCAAAGTCTGATGAAGACCAAGGTGTCTGCAGAGGAGAATATTATTTCTTTTTTGGACAATAAGCATACCTTGTTTCCTTAAATTAAATTATCAGTCAAAAGTAAAAGACCTAAGATTCTGATCTGTAAAAAAGAAAGATACACAAAGTCATTCTTACCTTCATTCATCAATCTTCTTCCATCTTAATCATCTTGTTATAAGTACTTCATTTCACCTTAGAGCATGCATCAGGATACCATTGAGTTACTGTCAGAATGCTGAGTATGTATCTAGCCTAACATTATTATTGTTTATATTACTGTTCATTTATATTATGCCTGTGGGTGCAAGCATACTGCGTGTGTGTAAGTGTGTGTGTATGTGTGTATGTGTGTATGTGTGTACGGGGTGAAATATCAAACATATGTGCCAGGATCTGGACAAGAAAGATTATCTTATTGAAAAAAAAAGGAACGAGATGATTTCTAGCTTCTGCTGTGGCGAGTGAAAACCAATTCTGACTGAGAAGCGTTTGTCACATTTTGAGCATTTAAGAAGAGGAGGTTGCTGTTTTGTTGACGATACGCACAGTATCATAATATAGTGTAAAGCGCATAGAGCCTGCTGCTGAGCGGGGATATGCGCTATACAAATGCTATCTATTAGTATTATGGTCTCGTTGATACCACTGACTTTTTAAAACAATTTTTAACCCCTCCCCCCATATTTTTTAAAATTAAACTTTAAAACCTTAAAACTTCTCTTCGATACCGTTTAGGTGACCTCCAATGCAGAGCTCTACGTCCCGTAGGTGGTTGGTGGGCGCTCTGGTGCGGTTTGTTTTTCCTTTCTTTGGTTTTTTTCAAACTCTGTAATAATACCTTTGTAACCCTCGGCGCTTATAATGACATACATTATTCTTGGGTAGAAAGTGCAGTAAAACTCTTACTAAACCAATACACTAAGACTTGGAAATAATGTGGCGTATATGTGTTTAAAGAGGGGTAAAAAGTCTTACGAAAAGTGAAAACTAAAACTCGATAATAATAATAA
>NW_004797281.1:1790333-1791756 GCF_000002075.1 Aplysia californica | reverse complement strand
GATATAGAGAGAGAGAGAGAGAGAGAGAGAGAGAGAGAGAGAGAGAGAGAGAGAGAGAGAGAGTGAGATAGAAGAAATAAGAGAGATAGAGGGTGAGAAAGAGAGATTTATATTACGTACAGAAAGAAAGAGAAAGAAGGAATGCCTGTGAGAAAAGACAGAGAGGAAATTTGCACGCCCAGGCGAATACTACATTCAGATGATCCATTTACAGACAACAAGCAGCAAACAGAAGGTTTTTCATACAAGGCAGTCTGAAAACAACAATACAATGTTACAGTCACAGCCCGCCCCCTGCTACACACACATACACACACACACACACACACACACACACACACACACAACGAAGTAACCACACCTCAGCAGAAGGACCCTATAGAATGAGGCAGACATCCAACCAGCGCAAACTAATTTCTCATTTATCAGTCTTGAAGAATGCTTTAAAGAAACTGCGGCGATTGACGGGTAATAAAGAAACTGTTTTTTTTTCTGTCTTTGTGTTTTACAGGACTACCGCTATTCGAAAGAGTCAACAAAGACAACAGAAGAACAAAACCGACACGGCTCATAAGTTTCACGGCCAAGTTCTGATTTTTCGTAAGCTTATAGGGAAGGCCGAGACAAAACCAAAGAATTAACGACCAACAAGAGGCAATTACAAAGAAACTGATAATTGGTTGGGTGTGACCATAGCACAAAGTAGACAGAACGAGACAGGCTGTGCTGTGCTTCCTTGAAGTAAAAGACTTATACTAAGGTATGTGGCGTCGTCGGTAGTCTAGTGGTTAGGCTACAGAACAAAGCCAATTCGTTCGTTCGGGGTTCAGATAGGTCCGACTTTTGTGTCCTTGAGAAAGATACTTTACACGAATCTTCCCATTTGGCTCGGTCCTATCGGAGCTGGACATTAAATTCAGAGGTTCGGACTTTTGAGTAACTCTACGGAGTTGAAAGGGCCGTTAAACCAGTACAGCTTGACACATTTTCATTTTCACATCAACAGGGGGTTGCTTCACTTAGGTGGTAAAAAGTAAAGTTGTTCCCGTATTCGACCCGGACATTGGGGGTTGCCTTGTTAGTGAGACAACTTCCTAGGCCTTCGGTATATTTATTGTGGTAGGGTGGCCAGTCCAAGTCGCCTTTACTTCCCCAACTCGAAGTCAGGTACCCATTACTGCAGGAGGGGGCGAAAAAAATCCATGTTCGAACCGAGGCTCGAACCCGGACTTTGGTAGTAACTACAGTTTCAGTGCTTGGAATCTCAGACATGACGTAACCGTTAATGCCATAAAGATGATGATGATAAGTATAATAATACATGTAACGATAAGGATAATGTTGATGATGATAATAATAATAATAATAATAATAATAATAATAATATAATAATAATAAGAGTAATAACAATAATGATAATGAT
>NW_004797281.1:1787252-1789537 GCF_000002075.1 Aplysia californica | reverse complement strand
GCAAAATCAGCAACAAAATAAAAATTACAAACAAAATACAAACCAACAACAACAAAAACAACAGCAATGCGGTTTTCGATTGGGACCTCAGATGGGAATGGGTTTTTTCTTCATCTTGGTCAGTCCTGCCTAAGACGGCCACCTGTCTTATACGGCCACTTTTCTCCTTGACAATGGGTGGCCGTCTTATACAGGTTTGACTGTACATACGTACACACACTAGTGGTGAGGTTCCAGAATAATTGTTTCACCTTCTGCTTTTCACCTTACTGTTTGCGGATACCTTTTTGATGGCAAGTCTGTGACTGTGACTGGAGACCAAACGACCCAATTTTCACGATTTATTCATACTTCCCTGCATATTATTTTACAGATCCCTTAGCGCCACCATTAACATCTGAGTCGCCACACGGTGAAATCGTGCGCTTGTTAATTTTTGGGCATAAATAATACAGTGTTATTGGTATAATCTTTTAGAGTGTTCATTTTTCTCGCCTTTCGGGAAACAAAATTACTCATTTATCTTGCGTAGGAGTTATGAGCTAATAGCAATCGAAGGAGGTGGAGGGTCGTCTGGTGCCAGAGTAAAATAATTAATAATCGAGAAAATGACCGCTAAAGTTTGGTAACCTCCACAGCTTGAGTGTCCTTGAAAACTGAAATTTTATATTTTTCGGTGCCTTTAAAAATGGTTTTCTGTAAGATCCAGTCAAAAAATTGTTTTAAAAAGGGATTTAAAAGACCTGAGCCCCCTCTCCCCCCCAAAAAACCAACAAAAACAAACAACAACAACAACAACAAAAAACAAAAACAAAAAACAAACCCAAAACAAAAACAAAACAATAACAACAAAAAACAACAAACACAAAAGACCAAAAAACAAACAAACAACAACACACACACAAAACATCGATAAAGGTTGCGAAGTGGGCAGAACGATGTCGATTCCCTCTGTTTCCTTATTTTGACAAACGCTTGATTTCACTACGATGCCACCTATGTATTACGAGCTAAGCATCCCCAGCTTGGGTAGCTAAAGACAACACATCTCCAGGCCTTGCATAACTTCTCACCGCAACTGCGACCACCAAATGCACATAATATTAATTATAACACGTTGCGGAGTGTTTAAAAACAGTATTGTAACAGTAACTTAATAATGAATTCCGGCTCCACATACCAAAATTAAATGACTGTCTTCTTCAGTCTAAAAGGTTAAAGAAAACATATTTTTGTTGGCATTCCACAAGTTCGTTCATGGCTGGTCCTTTTGTTTTGTTTTGGTTTCTTTCAACTCATTTAAAGAATTTAACGGCATATGCAGCGCAGTTAGATCATAACACAACAAGGAAAGAAGAGAGATGAGGGCGATAGATAGGAAGGGAGCAAATTGCACTTGAGCATCCGCCAAACACCTCCTCGGGAGTTCTGTGTGTGTGTTTCTTCCAGTGTCCCTGTCTCTCATTCATTATCCACCACCCACAGTCTCTGTGTTTTAGTCTGCCAGGCTAATTGTCTATCTGTCTGTCTGTCTGTCTGTCTGTCGTTCATCCTTCATCCTTTCTAAACCATCTCTCACCATCATGTTACAAGTCTGTCTTTTATTTCCTTCAGTACATCTACTTCTACTTTTATCCTCCTTCTCTCTCTCCCTCCCTCCACCTCTCTACCTGCTTTTACTCCCAACTCTCTCTCTCTCTCTCTCTCCCTCGCAACCCCCCCCTTTCCCTCCTCCCTGGCCGTTCATCTCTCCCCTCTTTCTCTCTTCTATTTTTCCTATCCCCTTTTATTCCCTCCTCCCCCCCCCCTCAATCTCTACATGTCCCCACTCCCCTCCCCTCTCTCCCTACTCTCCCTGTAACTCTCCCTCCTCCTCCCAGCAAGTCACGCGATGAAAGGAATAAAACTTCCCAATATATACACCCACACCGTCCGACGCCCCACACACAGCGACTGCTCATGCATACATTATTTATTGTAGCTCGTCCCATCCTATATAGCCACCCCTATAGCCAGAGGATGCTAATTAGCTGAGTGCATGGAAAACAGTTGGCCTGTACGTGCCAACAATAACGGAGGACAGGAATAAATACTGCTTTCCACACTCTGACCGGCAACAAAGGCCCACTTCGAGAGAGTACTTTATTGAAGTGCACTCATCACTGCGCCCTCTTAGTAGATCTAGTTAGTTTATTTTCGACATCAATGTCAGTGTATATTATCTGTCTGTCTGTCTGTCTGTCTGTCTGTCTGTCTGTCTGTCTGTCTGTCTGTCTGTCTGTCTA
>NW_004797281.1:1782685-1785440 GCF_000002075.1 Aplysia californica | reverse complement strand
TTATGTTTCAAAAGGAAAGAAGAAGCATACAACACCAGGACGTTCGCTTATTATCAACAGTGTTAAGATAACAGATAAGATAAGATAAGATAATACTTTATTATCCCACAGGGAAATTTTCCTTGGCTGTACAGGACCGTAAAAACACACGCAGGTATACATAAACAATTAAATTATAGATTACTCTCATTAAAATTCAACATGAAAAGAGAAGTAAATCTGACAAAATGTACATTCACATCAGATGCATCATTCAACCACAAGCAGGAACTTAATTACAAGACCTTTGGAGTTATATATAGATACGTACTCAAAGAGCAACACACATGTGTGCGCAATTGTTTTGGTTAAATGCCTTTTGAAACACAGCAGTTTTTTTGGTGTTTTTTTTTTTGGGGGGGGGGGGGGTTGTTTTTAAAAGATATTGTATGTTAAGCATACTGTGTGGAGGGTGTCATAAAACAGTGACAACCAATCACAATCAAGTCCGACTTTTTTTTTCTGTAAGAGTAACCTCATATGAATATCGAAAAATTGTTCCCTATGAATCTGCATTATTAAACACGTGCAAGTTTGAGAGATGTGCAAAATAGCTCAGGCGTGTAATGAGCATGTATTATTACGCGAGTGAATTAAAAAACGTATGAATAAGTAAGATGTAGCGCGTGTGCTGGTTATTTTGCATGAGCTCACTCACGAAGCGGAGCCCTTGCTGCGATTAATGAAATGTTCTGCAATTACTCTGACTTAAAGCTCCTTTTAACACTGCAAATTGTGAAGTTAATTGAAAGGCGGTTCTCTGAAAGTAACGATCTAAGCAGCTGGATAACATTGGAAACCTCAGAAACAACCCGAGTTCAAGAACGCCGTATTCTACGAGGGGTATCCATAAAGTCTTAAGTGATGCTCTCGCGACGTTCTTGCACATCCTCGAATTATTTCCGATTACGCACCATGGTGAGTACAGCCATCCTTTGCTAGAGAAGGTTAAGTGAAATATTTCACCTGATCGCTAAAAAGGAGATACTGTCTTTTTACGTTGGGCTACTGTATGACAGAGACCCTCATCAGGTGCCTCCACTTTCACCTTGTTATTTTTATTTAAAAAAAAAAAAATTTTTTAGAGCGCCAGATTTTGGCTGCCCCCCCCCCCCCTTTTTTTTGTTGTTGTTGTAAAGTTCCCTGGAGAATGGTCTTGGATAGGCCACGCGTTCTTGTTACATGACCATACCATTTCAGTTTTCTTCGTTTCACAATAGCTAGCAAGTCTTCATAGTGACACATGTGCTGTGTTGCACTCTACTGCGCACTTCTTGTGACGTGGTCAGTGTATGAAATGACAAAGAGTCGTCTAAAGAGGATAACATACGCCACAATAAGAACAGCTTACTATTCGACTAATTCCACCTTTCCATTGTAGTTGTACCTAGTTCACTGCCACAATTACACAATTCAGATTGAATAATTAGGAGACAGGCTACTTCAGTCCTGATGATCATGGCCAACCCGGATGGTAAGAACATAACGTCCCAGCACACAGACGAACACACTCTACAAAACCGCCTTTTTCTGGAAAGTTATATTCCACAACGCCGGGCCTAGCGTTACACGAAAGTTCGGAGTAGCCCACCCACTCTCTTAATGACCAGCATTGTGTTGCCTCGTTCGTAAAACGTTTCGCTATACAGACGATAAATAAAGGTGCAATTGGTGCGCAACTCACCTTCGAAGGCGCTGATCCGTTGTATACGTTGTAGTAAGTAACCTTTTTAAAAAAGTTTTAATGTGGGTAATTGGCGGGTGCTCTGGTGTGGTTTGCTTCTTCTTTCCCTTGAAACATCTATCGTCCTTATCTCATCATCTTCTTTTTATGTTTGTTACTCTCTTGTAACACCTTTAATCTTCTGGCACTCATAATATGACCTTATTGCAGTTGCGAGCGCCATAAAACCTCTACTAAAACTATAACCTAAAAGTTTTAATAATAAAGAGTTTAGCTGCACTTGCAACACGCATAGGACCCACGAGTGACCAAGATTAGAGGCATTTCTAAAAAAAATAAAATAATAATAATAATAATAATAATAATAATAAAGTGGTATTTATATATATATATATATACATTGTATATAGCGCTCAATCCCAATGAAAGTACCCATGCAAAGAAAAGAAAGAGGAAGGATATGGACGAACGATGTTGGATACGAAAGAAGGGGCACACATCACCAGAGCATCCGCAAACAACCGTCGTTGTGTTTTAGATAGTTGATTATTTAAGTTTTAAATAATAAGAGTTTCGCTGCACTTGAATCACAAATAGATCATATACGTGTCAACGATTAGAGGTGTTGCTAAAGATAAAAGTGCAATAAAAAGAAAGAGGAAAGATAAGGACGAAAGAATTTTCGTTTAAATAAGAGTTTTATGGCACTTGCAACACAATAAGGTCATATAAGAGCCGAAGATTAGATGTGTTACAAAAGAGTTAACAAATATAAAAAAAGGAGGAGAGATCAGGATGATAGGTGTTTGATAGAAAAGAAGGAGTAAACCACACGAGCACCCGCCAACCGCCGTCGTTGTATTTTAGATTTCTTTTTGTTATAGTTGTAGTAGCGTGGGTTTCCCAGAATTTTCAACACTATTGGGTCATATTATAATGTACCAAAGATTAGAGATGTTGCTAAAGATGAACTTGCAATAAAAAGAAAAGTACACGAAAAAAGGAGCAAACCACACCAGAGCACCAGCAACC
>NW_004797281.1:1781572-1782585 GCF_000002075.1 Aplysia californica | reverse complement strand
CACACACACACACACACACACACACGTAATGACAAACACTGTGTAGCCCCCATCGTAAAACGTTTTGCTATACAGACGATGAATAAAGGCCGCCATTGGTGTTCATCTCGCGTTCAGCAGCGCTGACCTGTTCTCCTGACCCACAGCAGAGCGACGTATTTGACAAAATAGAGGGGTTTTTTCTGGGCTAGTTTTAGTTTAGTATTAGTAAGGGCTTTACGCCACTTGTAATACGATGACGTCATATAAGTACCAAAGGTGTTACAGGAGAGTAACATACACTTAAAAAGAAGGAGGAGAGATAAGGACGATATATGTTTGATAGGAACGAAGGAGCAAATCACACCACAGCATCCGCCTACCACCAACAATGGAGGGTTTATTCTTTGATTTTGTTGGTTTCTTACGATAGTTTGCCTATAATATCCTTCTTGAGTTAAAGACAGAACGACGTATCAACATCCGAAATAGTAGCAGTTTCTAATGTGGTAAAGCTACGTAAGTAACTGATCTCAATAAATAAACGTCCCTAGTGACTCATTGGAGCAGAGGAAGATAGGACATATAACGCTAACATTACTTAAATGCATTCCCACATCATCACTCATCACCACCATTATTTCTAAAATGATCATCGCTCTCAGATCAATGACTTACATAATAATATATAACCCTGGACTCTCTATCTGCTAAAATAGTCACTTGTTATACTAAGAATGCACGCAATACACTAGTGGACACTATCATACGCACTCTTTTCTACTAATCAGATGGGTGTCAATCTGATGTAAATGGGCAAGGGATGAAAAAAAAATCTCAATAATTAAGCGTTGAGTTTTTCGAGCTGTTTTTTTTTCTTCAAAAAATCATAAAAAGTGCAGTTACGCCGGGTTTGTCTTTGGAGGGCAATGGCGTGTAGTATGCGAGACTGTGATCGTTTTCAAAAGAACCAGACAATAATAGCTCTATGTGACCTCTGTCGGAAAGTAGTTATGAACCAGCCTGGGAGGTTG
>NW_004797281.1:1779800-1781472 GCF_000002075.1 Aplysia californica | reverse complement strand
CCCCCCTCCCCCGGCTACACACACACACACACACACACACACACACACACACACACACACACACACACACACACACACACACACACACACACACGTAATGACATACACTGTGTAGCCCCCATCGTAAAACGTTTTGCTATACAGACGATGAATAAAGGCCGCCATTGGTGTTCATCTCGCGTTCAGCAGCGCTGACCTGTTCTCCTGACCCACAGCAGAGCGACGTATTTGACAAAATAGAGGGGTTTTTTCTGGGCTAGTTTTAGTTTAGTCTTAGTCAGTGTTTTACGGCACTTGCAACACAATAAGGTCATATAAGTGCCGAGTATTAGTAGTGTTACAAGAGTGACAAACACAAAATAGAAGGAGGGGAGATAAAGATGATAGATGTTTGAAAGGAAAGAAGAAGAAAACCACACCACAGCATCCGCCTACCACCAACAATGGAGGGTTTATTCTTTGATTTTGTTGGTTTCTTACGATAGTTTGCCTATAATATCCTTCTTGAGTTAAAGACAGAACGACGTATCAACATCCGAAATAGTAGCAGTTTCTAATGTGGTAAAGCTACGTAAGTAACTGATCTCAATAAATAAACGTCCCTAGTGACTCATTGGAGCAGAGGAAGATAGGACATATAACGCTAACATTACTTAAATGCATTCCCACATCATCACTCATCACCACCATTATTTCTAAAATGATCATCGCTCTCAGATCAATGACTTACATAATAATATATAACCCTGGACTCTCTATCTGCTAAAATAGTCACTTGTTATACTAAGAATGCACGCAATACCCTAGTGGCCACCTTTCAACCGCCCCTCTCTTCTTCCTATTCAGAAGGGGGTCAATCGGGGTAAAAAGGCAACAGGGAGGAGAAAAAAAATCTCCAATATTTAAGCGTGGAGTTTTTCCGCGCTGTTTTTTTTTTCTTCCAAAAAATCATTAAAAATAGCAGTTACCACCCGGTTTGTCTTTGGAGGGCAATGGCGTGTAGTTTCCGAGTCTGTGTTCCGTTTTTCACAGGACCAGACAAATAATAGCTCTATGTGACCTCTGTCGGAAAGTAGTTATGAACCAGCCTGGGAGGTTGCTGAGGGTTGGGAAGAGAGAGAGGGGGGGGGGGGGGGAGAGCGCTCCACTGTTAACCGAATTAACCATGGTCAGAGTGACACGTGTCCAGTATTTCTAAAAGTGTATGTGTGAGAGAGAATGTGTCTATGCCTGTGTGTGTATCTCTCTCTCTCTGTGTGTGTGTGTGTGTGTGTGTGTGTGTGTGTGTGTGTGTGTGTGTGTGTGAGAGAGAGAGAGAGTATGTATTCGTGAATATGTGAGTGTGTAAGTGTGCATGTGTGTCTGTGTGTGTCTATAAGTGTTTTGAAACAAAAAATAAAATGCGTCATTGTCTAGACGATATGTATCGATCTTATCTCGCGTGATTATTTGCTTCAACAAGAGACTAAACCATAATCCTTTGCGACTAAATTGAATTTCCTCGTTTGACGTTCACAATTGAACACAAAATAATAGAAAAACCCTAAATATTTTTTTACGTCTTATCTCCACTTTTCCAAGTCTTTCAGGTTTTAATCTAATAAATCGTTAAGAAGAAGAAGAAGAAGAAGAAGAAGAAGAAGAAGAAGAAGAAGAAGAAGAAGAAGAAGAA